>NW_025726515.1:2500-7500 GCF_021461395.2 Schistocerca americana
GGCGCAGCGTCCCCCACCCCAGACATGTGACGTCACACTATCGGTATTGACGACTAGACTGATTCCTTATAATCATTTGCGATACACCGGTGGAAGCTGCCGAGACGAGTAACTACATAGCGGGCTCGCCGTGTCACTAATGTACAGAGATACAATAGTTTCGACTGGAACCGGATTAAACGTATACACGGCGCTGATTAGTAATAGATAGAGCCATCAGAATACAGATAATGTATACAACTGTCCGTATACATGCTGAAAGACTCTGCTCACAATCACACGTCAGCCAGACACTCTTATCACGCACTACTCTCTGCCTGTAACAGGCACACAGACAATATGTAAGCACCAGCATGGAACAACACCCAGTGCATCCTCTCTGCCACATTAGACAATCCACACTATCATAACCAGACCGGGAGGTCCACTCACAAAACAGAATATCTCACCCTTCCGACAACCACCATTGCTCAGCTAAGCCACCAACACCCACACATGTCCTACACAGGGGTGCACCCAACATCACAATACTGCCTCCTGTCACACCACACAAACAATGGCAGGAATGAAAGACACAGGTCTGCCACAAGCATGGAATCAGAGCGCCGCCTGTTATGAGCCAAAGGTGCACCCTGACGTGGCAAATCAGATGATGCCGCAGTCATTTACTTACGATAATCACAATCAACAAACCGGCCCCCCCCCCCCCCCCAAAACACCTTTCCTTACAACAATGTGTACCTTAACCTAACCCGTATTGTACCTTAACCTAACCCGTATTGTACCTTAACCTAACCCGTATTGTACCTTAACCTAACCCGTATTGTACCTTAACCTAACCCGTATTGTACCTTAACCTAACCCGTATTGTACCTTAACCTAACCCGTATTGTACCTTAACCTAACCCGTATTGTACCTTAACCTAACCCGTATTGTACCTTAACCTAACCCGTATTGTACCTTAACCTAACCCGTATTGTGCCTTAACCTAACCCGTATTGTGCCTTAACCTAACCCGTATTGTGCCTTAACCTAACCCGTATTGTGCCTTAACCTAACCCGTATTGTGCCTTAACCTAACCCGTATTGTGCCTTAACCTAACCCGTATTGTGCCTTAACCTAACCCGTATTGTGCCTTAACCTAACCCGTATTGTGCCTTAACCTAACCCGTATTGTGCCTTAACCTAACCCGTATTGTGCCTTAACCTAACCCGTATTGTGCCTTAACCTAACCCGTATTGTGCCTTAACCTAACCCGTATTGTGCCTTAACCTAACCCGTATTGCGCCTTAACCTAACCCGTATTGCGCCTTAACCTAACCCGTATTGCGCCTTAACCTAACCCGTATTGCGCCTTAACCTAACCTATATTGCGCCTTAACCTAACCTATATTGCGCCTTAACCTAACCTATATTGCGCCTTAACGTAACCCGCGTTGCGCCTTAACGTAACCCGCGTTGCGCCTTAACGTAACCCGCGTTGCGCCTTAACGTAACCCGCGTTGCGCCTTAACCTAACCCGCGTTGCGCCTTAACCTAACCCGCGTTGCGCCTTAACCTAACCCGCGTTGCGCCTTAACCTAACCCGCGTTGCGCCTTAACCTAACCCGCGTTGCGCCTTAACCTAACCCGCGTTGCGCCTTAACCTAACCCACGTTGGGCCTTAACCCAACACACGTTGGGCCTTAACCCAACACACGTTGGGCCTTAACCCAACACACGTTGGGCCTTAACCCAACACACGTTGGGCCTTAACCCAACACACGTTGGGCCTTAACCCAACACACGTTGGGCCTTAACCCAACACACGTTGGGCCTTAACCCAACACACGTTGGGCCTTAACCCAACACACGTTGGGCCTTAACCCAACACACGTTGGGCCTTAACCCAACACACGTTGGGCCTTAACCCAACACACGTTGGGCCTTAACCCAACACACGTTGGGCCTTAACCCAACACACGTTGGGCCTTAACCCAACACACGTTGGGCCTTAACCCAACACACGTTGGGCCTTAACCCAACACACGTTGGGCCTTAACCCAACACACGTTGGGCCTTAACCCAACACACGTTGGGCCTTAACCCAACACACGTTGGGCCTTAACCCAACACACGTTGGGCCTTAACCCAACACACGTTGGGCCTTAACCCAACACACGTTGGGCCTTAACCCAACACACGTTGGGCCTTAACCTGCTCTGTAATTGTCATACGACGCGTTAAATTAGTGTAGTGTTGCCTAACTGCAACCCCCGCAATATAGTTTGCTACCCGCACTGCCCGGTCCCCAGAGTATCGCTTCATGTTAAACACCTTGCAGCTATACACTGTAATGCGGATGGCAGCAGGACGTACATGCTCAATGCCCTTCGCAGTTGTTCATTGGCATTCGCATGGCGAAGCACAGCCTACGTTGTGGTACGGCTTGTGTCAACTGTCCGCTGATGTTGTACGTCCAAATCACACACTGTACTGCACATTGGTCCTCATGTACTGAATGATACATCGTGGTACATGTGTGACCGTACCACGACTGCGCCAACAACGGCGAACCATACGGTCCAAATATTGTGCACTCAGCTACGTGTCGTCTCCCTATAAGAGCTGGATTGCAGTATGGTATGCCGTGGATGGCGATCAGCATGAGCCGTCTGTTGATGTAGTGGCGCGTGTTGTCAGACGTAGTCGTCTCTTCTCACTCACCGTGATAGCATGGTGCACTGCGTTCCACATCTGCGACATGCGACAGAGGCCGGTTGACAGTCGTTCGCGCAATGGACATCGCATACGTACGGGGGCCACCTTCCACGTGTTCGCGAAGCGTGCACATGTTGTTGCGTGTATGTGGGCAGACATAGTGTGTCGTGACACCTGACACAGGCATGCAACAATCGTTGAATTTGCAAATGGCGATGGACGTCTACGTTTGCTGGTGACGTTACGCAAATGAACAACTGGTAAACCGTTGTGGTGCGGTTGTTCTCGCTAGAGGTGAATCAGTGATGGCGACGATCGGTTGAGCTACCAACCGGTTGTTTCAGCGATACCCACCATGCCCACGAACGTGAATGGCATGTGGGTGTGAAGCGATACGCGGCGGTGGCTGGGTGGGACCGTCCCCGGCCGGTGAGGGGGGGCCTCCCGGCGTGCTGGCCGCGCGGTGCGTGGGCGCACGCGCTACAGCCGGCTGGTGGGGGCGGCCAGTGGCAGGCGCGCCGGCCGACGGAGGCGGCAGGCGGCGCAGCTGCGCGCCGGCGCACCCTGCACGCGGCGCCGTGCGGCCAAAGTAGGTCCTCGCGGGCCCGGTGCGAAGCGCGGTGGACATCTGCAGTGTGCTGGTCCGATTGAGGACTGTGTGCGCTGAGGATGCGCCGCCGCCCGGCGCTCGGCGCCGCGACGCCGTCTGCTGCTCGGTCGCCTCTGCGGTTCTCGCAGGTGGTTTGTATCGCAGCTGTGCGGACGTGTTGGCGCGTTCGCTTCGGCACCCAAGTGGGGCTTTTGTCCTTCTGTGGCGCTGGCGTTGGAGCTGCCGGCCACCGTAGGTGGCGCGTGTTGTCTCCCGCCGGCAATGCCACGACAGCACGCTCCCGGGCCTCTGTCGGCAGCGGCAAGCTCAGTTGGGAGCACGGGTGGTCGCACCTAAAGCGTCTACTCGCCAAACTCCGGGCGATTGCGCCTCTCTCGAACCCGACCAAGTACTTAGGACGGCGCTGCGCGCCGCCGGGACCTGAGAGGGTTTCGAGGTGTATTGTGCAGGGGAGCTCAGCCTCCTCCTGTTTGCAGAATAATTGAGCGGACGCTTGCGTGTTCGCGCGGGCCCCCGGGACACACTCCCGGGCGGCCGGCTGCTCAGCTCTAGTTGACGCAGCTCCCTGGTTGATCCTGCCAGTAGTCATATGCTTGTCTCAAAGATTAAGCCATGCATGTCTCAGTACAAGCCGCATTAAGGTGAAACCGCGAATGGCTCATTAAATCAGTTATGGTTCCTTAGATCGTACCCACGTTACTTGGATAACTGTGGTAATTCTAGAGCTAATACATGCAAACAGAGTCCCGACCAGAGATGGAAGGGACGCTTTTATTAGATCAAAACCAATCGGTCGGCTCGTCCGGTCCGTTTGCCTTGGTGACTCTGAATAACTTTGGGCTGATCGCACGGTCCTCGTACCGGCGACGCATCTTTCAAATGTCTGCCTTATCAACTGTCGATGGTAGGTTCTGCGCCTACCATGGTTGTAACGGGTAACGGGGAATCAGGGTTCGATTCCGGAGAGGGAGCCTGAGAAACGGCTACCACATCCAAGGAAGGCAGCAGGCGCGCAAATTACCCACTCCCGGCACGGGGAGGTAGTGACGAAAAATAACGATACGGGACTCATCCGAGGCCCCGTAATCGGAATGAGTACACTTTAAATCCTTTAACGAGTATCTATTGGAGGGCAAGTCTGGTGCCAGCAGCCGCGGTAATTCCAGCTCCAATAGCGTATATTAAAGTTGTTGCGGTTAAAAAGCTCGTAGTTGGATTTGTGTCCCACGCTGTTGGTTCACCGCCCGTCGGTGTTTAACTGGCATGTATCGTGGGACGTCCTGCCGGTGGGGCGAGCTGAAGGCGTGCGACGCGCCTCGTGCGTGCTCGTGCGTCCCGAGGCGGACCCCGTTGCAATCCTACCAGGGTGCTCTTGAGTGAGTGTCTCGGTGGGCCGGCACGTTTACTTTGAACAAATTAGAGTGCTTAAAGCAGGCAAGCCCGCCTGAATACTGTGTGCATGGAATAATGGAATAGGACCTCGGTTCTATTTTGTTGGTTTTCGGAACCCGAGGTAATGATTAATAGGGACAGGCGGGGGCATTCGTATTGCGACGTTAGAGGTGAAATTCTTGGATCGTCGCAAGACGAACAGAAGCGAAAGCATTTGCCAAGTATGTTTTCATTAATCAAGAACGAAAGTTAGAGGTTCGAAGGCGATCAGATACCGCCCTAGTTCTAACCATAA
>NW_025726515.1:10000-15000 GCF_021461395.2 Schistocerca americana
GCCGAGGGAGGATGGGGCTTCCCCGCCCTTCACGGGGCGGCGGCCTCCGCACTCCCGGGGCGTCTCGTCCTCATTGCGAGGTGAGGCGCACCTAGAGCGTACACGTTGGGACCCGAAAGATGGTGAACTATGCCTGGCCAGGACGAAGTCAGGGGAAACCCTGATGGAGGTCCGTAGCGATTCTGACGTGCAAATCGATCGTCGGAGCTGGGTATAGGGGCGAAAGACTAATCGAACCATCTAGTAGCTGGTTCCCTCCGAAGTTTCCCTCAGGATAGCTGGTGCTCGTACGAGTCTCATCCGGTAAAGCGAATGATTAGAGGCCTTGGGGCCGAAACGACCTCAACCTATTCTCAAACTTTAAATGGGTGAGATCTCCGGCTTGCTTGATATGCTGAAGCCGCGAGCAAACGACTCGGATCGGAGTGCCAAGTGGGCCACTTTTGGTAAGCAGAACTGGCGCTGTGGGATGAACCAAACGCCGAGTTAAGGCGCCCGAATCGACGCTCATGGGAAACCATGAAAGGCGTTGGTTGCTTAAGACAGCAGGACGGTGGCCATGGAAGTCGGAATCCGCTAAGGAGTGTGTAACAACTCACCTGCCGAAGCAACTAGCCCTGAAAATGGATGGCGCTGAAGCGTCGTGCCTATACTCGGCCGTCAGTCTGGCAGTCATGGCCGGTCCTTGCGGCCGGCCGCGAAGCCCTGACGAGTAGGAGGGTCGCGGCGGTGGGCGCAGAAGGGTCTGGGCGTGAGCCTGCCTGGAGCCGCCGTCGGTGCAGATCTTGGTGGTAGTAGCAAATACTCCAGCGAGGCCCTGGAGGGCTGACGCGGAGAAGGGTTTCGTGTGAACAGCCGTTGCACACGAGTCAGTCGATCCTAAGCCCTAGGAGAAATCCGATGTTGATGGGGGCCGTCATAGCATGATGCACTTTGTGCTGGCCCCCGTTGGGCGAAAGGGAATCCGGTTCCTATTCCGGAACCCGGCAGCGGAACCGATACAAGTCGGGCCCCTCTTTTAGAGATGCTCGTCGGGGTAACCCAAAAGGACCCGGAGACGCCGTCGGGAGATCGGGGAAGAGTTTTCTTTTCTGCATGAGCGTTCGAGTTCCCTGGAATCCTCTAGCAGGGAGATAGGGTTTGGAACGCGAAGAGCACCGCAGTTGCGGCGGTGTCCCGATCTTCCCCTCGGACCTTGAAAATCCGGGAGAGGGCCACGTGGAGGTGTCGCGCCGGTTCGTACCCATATCCGCAGCAGGTCTCCAAGGTGAAGAGCCTCTAGTCGATAGAATAATGTAGGTAAGGGAAGTCGGCAAATTGGATCCGTAACTTCGGGATAAGGATTGGCTCTGAGGATCGGGGCGTGTCGGGCTTGGTCGGGAAGTGGGTCAGCGCTAACGTGCCGGGCCTGGGCGAGGTGAGTGCCGTAGGGGTGCCGGTAAGCGCGGGCGTTTAGCGCGGGCGTGGTCTGCTCTCGCCGTTGGTTGGCCTCGTGCTGGCCGGCGGTGCAGGATGCGCGCGCCTGCGCGGCGTTCGTGCCCCGGTGCTTCAACCTGCGTGCAGGATCCGAGCTCGGTCCCGTGCCTTGGCCTCCCACGGATCTTCCTTGCTGCGAGGCCGCGTCCGCCTTAGCGTGCTCCTCCGGGGGCGCGCGGGTGCGCGGATTCTCTTCGGCCGCCATTCAACGATCAACTCAGAACTGGCACGGACTGGGGGAATCCGACTGTCTAATTAAAACAAAGCATTGCGATGGCCCTAGCGGGTGTTGACGCAATGTGATTTCTGCCCAGTGCTCTGAATGTCAACGTGAAGAAATTCAAGCAAGCGCGGGTAAACGGCGGGAGCAGCTTGTCCGCCAATTCATGGAGGCACTTGAGATCGGTCGGGGTGAAGAGCCGGCGTCCCGCCGTGGAGCAGCGAGCTCGCTGCCTGACGTGGGCGAGGCCGCTGCGCCGCCCGTCGACGCAGCCGAGGACTTCGCGGCCGACACCACCGGGCCGCCGCCGGAGGGGCCGACTGACGCCGCCATCTGGGAGCATCTGGCGGGGCTACCTGCTTCCGCCCAGCGTTTCTCTGCCCTGGATCGAGTCATTGGTCTGGGGCGGGGCACGCCGCCCGATGTCATCCTGGGCATGCTCCCGGATGCCCTTGCGTCGGTCGGGTCCAGGGGGGAGAGGTCGATCACCAGGACACAGCGGCCGCGCCAACCATCCAAGCGGCCGCCTGCCGCCCCGCCGCTGCAGAAGCGCAAGCGGCGCCGCTGGGAATACGCGCGGACACAGGACGCCTTCCGTAGGTCGCGTGCGCGTTGCGTGCGCGGCTTGCTGGACGGCACCCTGCTGCAGCCGCCACCCGACATCCCCGGTCTGCTGGACTTCTGGGCGGACCTCTTCACGAAGAAGCCGATCTCCACCGCCGGCTTCATCCGTGACCGCCTTCTCCCGCACTCGGAGCCTGTCGCTCCTGAGTGCCTATGGGGGCCGGTCACACGTGAGGAGGTCGCTGCTGCCTTGCCGCCCAGGGGATCGGCAGCCGGGCCGGACGGCCTGACTCCAGCGGAGCTGCGGCGCCTGCCGCATGAAGTCCTGGTGAAACTCTTGAACCTCTTCCTCCTGGCCCGCGCCCTCCCCGAGCGTCTGCTTCGCGCCCGGACGTCACTTCTCCCCAAAACGGCTGCACCAACATCCCCCGCTGACTTTCGCCCCATTACGGTCTGCTCGGTGTTGGCGCGGACCTTTCACAAGGTTCTCGCGTCACGCCTGATGCGTGCATGTGCTGTGGACGAACGTCAGCGGGCATTCATCCCCCGGGATGGGATGTTGGAAAACACCTTCATCTTGGACACTGCTCTCACCGACGCAGTCCGCTCCTGTCGCTCTGTTTTTGTGGCATCGATCGACGTCTCTAAAGCGTTCGATTCGGTGGACCATGCCGCCCTCCGCCCCGTGCTGAGGGCTCATGGCCTGCCGGATTGCTTTATTGAGTACGTCGAGAGGTGCTACGAGGGTAGCACGACGGTGATAGCGGGCGGCGCCGACGTGGGCGTGCCCCTGCAGCCGGCTAGGGGTGTGCGTCAGGGTGACCCCCTCTCCCCCCTCCTTTTCAATTTTGCGGTGGACTATGTTTTGAGTCAACTTCCCTCCCACATCGGAGCTCGGATCCTTGGTCGCAGAGTTAACGCTGCGGCCTTCGCAGATGACGTCCTGCTTTTTGCATCGACCGCGAGGGGATTGCAGTCCCTCATCGACGCAGCCGTCGCAGCCCTCGCCCATCTGGGGCTGCAGATCAACGCCCGGAAGTGTTTCACCCTCGCCTTAGTCGCGTCTGGGCGCGACAAGAAGGTGAAGGTCGACGCCGACGTTACCTTCAAAGCGGGCAACGCCACCGTGCCCGCCCTACGTGTGGGTGAAACCTTCCGGTACCTGGGACTGCAATTCTCCACCGCTGGTCGCTGCGTTTTCAACCCACGACGCCACCTGGTGGAGCAGCTGGACGTCATCTCCCGAGCTCCGCTCAAGCCGCAACAGCGCCTCCACGCCCTCACCACCGTACTTCTGCCTGGCCTGTACCATGGGCTGGCCCTCAGCCGCACCCGAGTGGGTGCGTTGAAAGCGGCAGATGTGACCATCCGTGCCGCCGTCAGGAGATGGTTCCGCCTTCCGGCGGACACTCCCCTGGGCTACTTCCACGCTCCTGTAGCCCAGGGAGGCCTCGGCATCCCATCATGCCGATGGATGGGGCCAACACTTCGCCGGTCCCGTCTCCTGGCGCTGAAGAGGATTGGGCCAGCCGCCGACGGTGCAGGCCGGGACGAGGTGCAGCGTGAGATTGAGGCGCTGGAGCGGCATCTTATGTGGGAGGGCCACCTCCTCAAATCGTCGACGCAGGTTGGAGAGATGTGGGCCGCGCGCCTGCACGTTGCCTTTGACGGTGCGGCGCTGTCATCTTCCGCCGCC
Source organism: Schistocerca americana (assembly GCF_021461395.2). Taxonomy (NCBI): domain Eukaryota; kingdom Metazoa; phylum Arthropoda; class Insecta; order Orthoptera; family Acrididae; genus Schistocerca; species Schistocerca americana. The sequence continues at coordinate 13,957 of NW_025726515.1, forward strand.
GTCAAGGGGCAACACCAGTGGGTCGCTGACACCAGTCGCCTGCTATCTGGGCGTAACTTCATCGACGCTCTCCGCGCCCGCATCAACGCCTTCCCCACGAAGGCACGGCGCAGTCGCGGGCGGGAGGCGGACACCAGATGCCGCGCGGGCTGCCAGGCCGTAGAGACCGCCAACCACGTGTTACAGGCTTGCTTCAGGACGCACGGGTCCCGGGTTAAGCGGCATGACGCGATCGTGCGCTATGTTGCCCGTGGACTCGCGCAGAGGGGCTTCAACGTCTCTGTGGAGCCCCACCTCCGCACACCTGAGGGAATCCGCAAGCCTGACGTGGTGGCGGTTAAAGACGGCATTGCCCGCGTCATCGACGCCCAGGTAGTCGGAGACCATCTCCGGCTCGACTGGTGTCACTCCGAGAAAGCGGCCTACTACAACACGCCGTCCATCAGGCGTGCCATCTCCAACCTGCACCGTGACGTTGAGGAGGTTACAGTGTCCACCGCGACATTGAATTGGAGGGGTGTATGGTCTCCAGCGTCGGCCGGAGATCTCTCCGCACTTGGATTTAGACCCCGAGAACTGGCGGTGCTTAGCACGAGAGTACTGCAAAGCTGCTGCACGAGCTATCGCATTTTCGAATATATGACGGCGCACAGTCCGATGGAGCGAGCCGGCGTCGGATAGGATGCTGGTTATTTTCTTCGCCTTGACTCCTGGGGCCTATCCACAGGAGGAATATCCCGTCTTTGTTCTTTCTTCTTTGTGTACGTAACTTATGTTGTTCTTGTTTCTGTTTTTTTTCCAGCATATATATATGTATATGTATTGTAGTTTTAACCTTTTCTTGTGGCACCGCCCTGTAAGTCCCCACCTCGGTGGCGGACATGGCGTGAAACACCTGCCACACCCTATCTGTACATATATATGTGTTATTCAGCAATGAATAAAGACGGCTAATGAATAGCCAAATGCCTCGTCATCTAATTAGTGACGCGCATGAATGGATTAACGAGATTCCCGCTGTCCCTATCTACTACTTCGGGACCC
>NW_025726515.1:20000-25000 GCF_021461395.2 Schistocerca americana
CTATCATAACCAGACCGGGAGGTCCACTCACAAAACAGAATATCTCACCCTTCCGACAACCACCATTGCTCAGCTAAGCCACCAACACCCACACATGTCCTACACAGGGGTGCACCCAACATCACAATACTGCCTCCTGTCACACCACACAAACAATGGCAGGAATGAAAGACACAGGTCTGCCACAAGCATGGAATCAGAGCGCCGCCTGTTATGAGCCAAAGGTGCACCCTGACGTGGCAAATCAGATGATGCCGCAGTCATTTACTTACGATAATCACAATCAACAAACCGGCCCCCCCCCCCCCCCCAAAACACCTTTCCTTACAACAATGTGTACCTTAACCTAACCCGTATTGTACCTTAACCTAACCCGTATTGTACCTTAACCTAACCCGTATTGTACCTTAACCTAACCCGTATTGTACCTTAACCTAACCCGTATTGTACCTTAACCTAACCCGTATTGTACCTTAACCTAACCCGTATTGTACCTTAACCTAACCCGTATTGTACCTTAACCTAACCCGTATTGTACCTTAACCTAACCCGTATTGTACCTTAACCTAACCCGTATTGTGCCTTAACCTAACCCGTATTGTGCCTTAACCTAACCCGTATTGTGCCTTAACCTAACCCGTATTGTGCCTTAACCTAACCCGTATTGTGCCTTAACCTAACCCGTATTGTGCCTTAACCTAACCCGTATTGTGCCTTAACCTAACCCGTATTGTGCCTTAACCTAACCCGTATTGTGCCTTAACCTAACCCGTATTGTGCCTTAACCTAACCCGTATTGTGCCTTAACCTAACCCGTATTGTGCCTTAACCTAACCCGTATTGTGCCTTAACCTAACCCGTATTGCGCCTTAACCTAACCCGTATTGCGCCTTAACCTAACCCGTATTGCGCCTTAACCTAACCCGTATTGCGCCTTAACCTAACCTATATTGCGCCTTAACCTAACCTATATTGCGCCTTAACCTAACCTATATTGCGCCTTAACGTAACCCGCGTTGCGCCTTAACGTAACCCGCGTTGCGCCTTAACGTAACCCGCGTTGCGCCTTAACGTAACCCGCGTTGCGCCTTAACGTAACCCGCGTTGCGCCTTAACGTAACCCGCGTTGCGCCTTAACCTAACCCGCGTTGCGCCTTAACCTAACCCGCGTTGCGCCTTAACCTAACCCGCGTTGCGCCTTAACCTAACCCGCGTTGCGCCTTAACCTAACCCGCGTTGCGCCTTAACCTAACCCGCGTTGCGCCTTAACCTAACCCACGTTGCGCCTTAACCCAACACACGTTGGGCCTTAACCCAACACACGTTGGGCCTTAACCCAACACACGTTGGGCCTTAACCCAACACACGTTGGGCCTTAACCCAACACACGTTGGGCCTTAACCCAACACACGTTGGGCCTTAACCCAACACACGTTGGGCCTTAACCCAACACACGTTGGGCCTTAACCCAACACACGTTGGGCCTTAACCCAACACACGTTGGGCCTTAACCCAACACACGTTGGGCCTTAACCCAACACACGTTGGGCCTTAACCCAACACACGTTGGGCCTTAACCCAACACACGTTGGGCCTTAACCCAACACACGTTGGGCCTTAACCCAACACACGTTGGGCCTTAACCCAACACACGTTGGGCCTTAACCCAACACACGTTGGGCCTTAACCCAACACACGTTGGGCCTTAACCCAACACACGTTGGGCCTTAACCCAACACACGTTGGGCCTTAACCCAACACACGTTGGGCCTTAACCCAACACACGTTGGGCCTTAACCCAACACACGTTGGGCCTTAACCCAACACACGTTGGGCCTTAACCCAACACACGTTGGGCCTTAACCTGCTCTGTAATTGTCATACGACGCGTTAAATTAGTGTAGTGTTGCCTAACTGCAACCCCCGCAATATAGTTTGCTACCCGCACTGCCCGGTCCCCAGAGTATCGCTTCATGTTAAACACCTTGCAGCTATACACTGTAATGCGGATGGCAGCAGGACGTACATGCTCAATGCCCTTCGCAGTTGTTCATTGGCATTCGCATGGCGAAGCACAGCCTACGTTGTGGTACGGCTTGTGTCAACTGTCCGCTGATGTTGTACGTCCAAATCACACACTGTACTGCACATTGGTCCTCATGTACTGAATGATACATCGTGGTACATGTGTGACCGTACCACGACTGCGCCAACAACGGCGAACCATACGGTCCAAATATTGTGCACTCAGCTACGTGTCGTCTCCCTATAAGAGCTGGATTGCAGTATGGTATGCCGTGGATGGCGATCAGCATGAGCCGTCTGTTGATGTAGTGGCGCGTGTTGTCAGACGTAGTCGTCTCTTCTCACTCACCGTGATAGCATGGTGCACTGCGTTCCACATCTGCGACATGCGACAGAGGCCGGTTGACAGTCGTTCGCGCAATGGACATCGCATACGTACGGGGGCCACCTTCCACGTGTTCGCGAAGCGTGCACATGTTGTTGCGTGTATGTGGGCAGACATAGTGTGTCGTGACACCTGACACAGGCATGCAACAATCGTTGAATTTGCAAATGGCGATGGACGTCTACGTTTGCTGGTGACGTTACGCAAATGAACAACTGGTAAACCGTTGTGGTGCGGTTGTTCTCGCTAGAGGTGAATCAGTGATGGCGACGATCGGTTGAGCTACCAACCGGTTGTTTCAGCGATACCCACCATGCCCACGAACGTGAATGGCATGTGGGTGTGAAGCGATACGCGGCGGTGGCTGGGTGGGACCGTCCCCGGCCGGTGAGGGGGGGCCTCCCGGCGTGCTGGCCGCGCGGTGCGTGGGCGCACGCGCTACAGCCGGCTGGTGGGGGCGGCCAGTGGCAGGCGCGCCGGCCGACGGAGGCGGCAGGCGGCGCAGCTGCGCGCCGGCGCACCCTGCACGCGGCGCCGTGCGGCCAAAGTAGGTCCTCGCGGGCCCGGTGCGAAGCGCGGTGGACATCTGCAGTGTGCTGGTCCGATTGAGGACTGTGTGCGCTGAGGATGCGCCGCCGCCCGGCGCTCGGCGCCGCGACGCCGTCTGCTGCTCGGTCGCCTCTGCGGTTCTCGCAGGTGGTTTGTATCGCAGCTGTGCGGACGTGTTGGCGCGTTCGCTTCGGCACCCAAGTGGGGCTTTTGTCCTTCTGTGGCGCTGGCGTTGGAGCTGCCGGCCACCGTAGGTGGCGCGTGTTGTCTCCCGCCGGCAATGCCACGACAGCACGCTCCCGGGCCTCTGTCGGCAGCGGCAAGCTCAGTTGGGAGCACGGGTGGTCGCACCTAAAGCGTCTACTCGCCAAACTCCGGGCGATTGCGCCTCTCTCGAACCCGACCAAGTACTTAGGACGGCGCTGCGCGCCGCCGGGACCTGAGAGGGTTTCGAGGTGTATTGTGCAGGGGAGCTCAGCCTCCTCCTGTTTGCAGAATAATTGAGCGGACGCTTGCGTGTTCGCGCGGGCCCCCGGGACACACTCCCGGGCGGCCGGCTGCTCAGCTCTAGTTGACGCAGCTCCCTGGTTGATCCTGCCAGTAGTCATATGCTTGTCTCAAAGATTAAGCCATGCATGTCTCAGTACAAGCCGCATTAAGGTGAAACCGCGAATGGCTCATTAAATCAGTTATGGTTCCTTAGATCGTACCCACGTTACTTGGATAACTGTGGTAATTCTAGAGCTAATACATGCAAACAGAGTCCCGACCAGAGATGGAAGGGACGCTTTTATTAGATCAAAACCAATCGGTCGGCTCGTCCGGTCCGTTTGCCTTGGTGACTCTGAATAACTTTGGGCTGATCGCACGGTCCTCGTACCGGCGACGCATCTTTCAAATGTCTGCCTTATCAACTGTCGATGGTAGGTTCTGCGCCTACCATGGTTGTAACGGGTAACGGGGAATCAGGGTTCGATTCCGGAGAGGGAGCCTGAGAAACGGCTACCACATCCAAGGAAGGCAGCAGGCGCGCAAATTACCCACTCCCGGCACGGGGAGGTAGTGACGAAAAATAACGATACGGGACTCATCCGAGGCCCCGTAATCGGAATGAGTACACTTTAAATCCTTTAACGAGTATCTATTGGAGGGCAAGTCTGGTGCCAGCAGCCGCGGTAATTCCAGCTCCAATAGCGTATATTAAAGTTGTTGCGGTTAAAAAGCTCGTAGTTGGATTTGTGTCCCACGCTGTTGGTTCACCGCCCGTCGGTGTTTAACTGGCATGTATCGTGGGACGTCCTGCCGGTGGGGCGAGCTGAAGGCGTGCGACGCGCCTCGTGCGTGCTCGTGCGTCCCGAGGCGGACCCCGTTGCAATCCTACCAGGGTGCTCTTGAGTGAGTGTCTCGGTGGGCCGGCACGTTTACTTTGAACAAATTAGAGTGCTTAAAGCAGGCAAGCCCGCCTGAATACTGTGTGCATGGAATAATGGAATAGGACCTCGGTTCTATTTTGTTGGTTTTCGGAACCCGAGGTAATGATTAATAGGGACAGGCGGGGGCATTCGTATTGCGACGTTAGAGGTGAAATTCTTGGATCGTCGCAAGACGAACAGAAGCGAAAGCATTTGCCAAGTATGTTTTCATTAATCAAGAACGAAAGTTAGAGGTTCGAAGGCGATCAGATACCGCCCTAGTTCTAACCATAAACGATGCCAGCCAGCGATCCGCCGCAGTTCCTCCGATGACTCGGCGGGCAGCCTCCGGGAAACCAAAGCTTTTGGGTTCCGGGGGAAGTATGGTTGCAAAGCTGAAACTTAAAGGAATTGACGGAAGGGCACCACCAGGAGTGGAGCCTGCGGCTTAATTTGACTCAACACGGGAAACCTCACCAGGCCCGGACACCGGAAGGATTGACAGATTGATAGCTCTTTCTTGATTCGGTGGGTGGTGGTGCATGGCCGTTCTTAGTTGGTGGAGCGATTTGTCTGGTTAATTCCGATAACGAACGAGACTCTAGCCTGCTAACTAGTCGCGTGACATC
>NW_025726515.1:32500-35000 GCF_021461395.2 Schistocerca americana
CTAACCCGTATTGTACCTTAACCTAACCCGTATTGTACCTTAACCTAACCCGTATTGTACCTTAACCTAACCCGTATTGTACCTTAACCTAACCCGTATTGTACCTTAACCTAACCCGTATTGTACCTTAACCTAACCCGTATTGTACCTTAACCTAACCCGTATTGTACCTTAACCTAACCCGTATTGTACCTTAACCTAACCCGTATTGTACCTTAACCTAACCCGTATTGTGCCTTAACCTAACCCGTATTGTGCCTTAACCTAACCCGTATTGTGCCTTAACCTAACCCGTATTGTGCCTTAACCTAACCCGTATTGTGCCTTAACCTAACCCGTATTGTGCCTTAACCTAACCCGTATTGTGCCTTAACCTAACCCGTATTGTGCCTTAACCTAACCCGTATTGTGCCTTAACCTAACCCGTATTGTGCCTTAACCTAACCCGTATTGTGCCTTAACCTAACCCGTATTGTGCCTTAACCTAACCCGTATTGCGCCTTAACCTAACCCGTATTGCGCCTTAACCTAACCCGTATTGCGCCTTAACCTAACCCGTATTGCGCCTTAACCTAACCTATATTGCGCCTTAACCTAACCTATATTGCGCCTTAACCTAACCTATATTGCGCCTTAACGTAACCCGCGTTGCGCCTTAACGTAACCCGCGTTGCGCCTTAACGTAACCCGCGTTGCGCCTTAACCTAACCCGCGTTGCGCCTTAACCTAACCCGCGTTGCGCCTTAACCTAACCCGCGTTGCGCCTTAACCTAACCCGCGTTGCGCCTTAACCTAACCCGCGTTGCGCCTTAACCTAACCCGCGTTGCGCCTTAACCCAACCCGCGTTGCGCCTTAACCCAACCCGCGTTGGGCCTTAACCCAACACGCGTTGGGCCTTAACCCAACACGCGTTGGGCCTTAACCCAACACGCGTTGGGCCTTAACCCAACACGCGTTGGGCCTTAACCCAACACGCGTTGGGCCTTAACCCAACACGCGTTGGGCCTTAACCCAACACGCGTTGGGCCTTAACCCAACACGCGTTGGGCCTTAACCCAACACGCGTTGGGCCTTAACCCAACACGCGTTGGGCCTTAACCCAACACGCGTTGGGCCTTAACCCAACACACGTTGGGCCTTAACCCAACACACGTTGGGCCTTAACCCAACACACGTTGGGCCTTAACCCAACACACGTTGGGCCTTAACCCAACACACGTTGGGCCTTAACCCAACACACGTTGGGCCTTAACCCAACACACGTTGGGCCTTAACCCAACACACGTTGGGCCTTAACCCAACACACGTTGGGCCTTAACCCAACACACGTTGGGCCTTAACCCAACACACGTTGGGCCTTAACCCAACACACGTTGGGCCTTAACCCAACACACGTTGGGCCTTAACCCAACACACGTTGGGCCTTAACCCAACACACGTTGGGCCTTAACCCAACACACGTTGGGCCTTAACCTGCTCTGTAATTGTCATACGACGCGTTAAATTAGTGTAGTGTTGCCTAACTGCAACCCCCGCAATATAGTTTGCTACCCGCACTGCCCGGTCCCCAGAGTATCGCTTCATGTTAAACACCTTGCAGCTATACACTGTAATGCGGATGGCAGCAGGACGTACATGCTCAATGCCCTTCGCAGTTGTTCATTGGCATTCGCATGGCGAAGCACAGCCTACGTTGTGGTACGGCTTGTGTCAACTGTCCGCTGATGTTGTACGTCCAAATCACACACTGTACTGCACATTGGTCCTCATGTACTGAATGATACATCGTGGTACATGTGTGACCGTACCACGACTGCGCCAACAACGGCGAACCATACGGTCCAAATATTGTGCACTCAGCTACGTGTCGTCTCCCTATAAGAGCTGGATTGCAGTATGGTATGCCGTGGATGGCGATCAGCATGAGCCGTCTGTTGATGTAGTGGCGCGTGTTGTCAGACGTAGTCGTCTCTTCTCACTCACCGTGATAGCATGGTGCACTGCGTTCCACATCTGCGACATGCGACAGAGGCCGGTTGACAGTCGTTCGCGCAATGGACATCGCATACGTACGGGGGCCACCTTCCACGTGTTCGCGAAGCGTGCACATGTTGTTGCGTGTATGTGGGCAGACATAGTGTGTCGTGACACCTGACACAGGCATGCAACAATCGTTGAATTTGCAAATGGCGATGGACGTCTACGTTTGCTGGTGACGTTACGCAAATGAACAACTGGTAAACCGTTGTGGTGCGGTTGTTCTCGCTAGAGGTGAATCAGTGATGGCGACGATCGGTTGAGCTACCAACCGGTTGTTTCAGCGATACCCACCATGCCCACGAACGTGAATGGCATGTGGGTGTGAAGCGATACGCGGCGGTGGCTGGGTGGGACCGTCCCCGGCCGGTGAGGGGGGGCCTCCCGGCGTGCTGGCCGCGCGGTGCGTGGGCGCACGCGCTACAGCCGGCTGGTGGGGGCGGCCAGTGGCAGGCGCGCCGG
>NW_025726515.1:45000-52500 GCF_021461395.2 Schistocerca americana
ATGTGTACCTTAACCTAACCCGTATTGTACCTTAACCTAACCCGTATTGTACCTTAACCTAACCCGTATTGTACCTTAACCTAACCCGTATTGTACCTTAACCTAACCCGTATTGTACCTTAACCTAACCCGTATTGTACCTTAACCTAACCCGTATTGTACCTTAACCTAACCCGTATTGTACCTTAACCTAACCCGTATTGTACCTTAACCTAACCCGTATTGTACCTTAACCTAACCCGTATTGTGCCTTAACCTAACCCGTATTGTGCCTTAACCTAACCCGTATTGTGCCTTAACCTAACCCGTATTGTGCCTTAACCTAACCCGTATTGTGCCTTAACCTAACCCGTATTGTGCCTTAACCTAACCCGTATTGTGCCTTAACCTAACCCGTATTGTGCCTTAACCTAACCCGTATTGTGCCTTAACCTAACCCGTATTGTGCCTTAACCTAACCCGTATTGTGCCTTAACCTAACCCGTATTGTGCCTTAACCTAACCCGTATTGTGCCTTAACCTAACCCGTATTGCGCCTTAACCTAACCCGTATTGCGCCTTAACCTAACCCGTATTGCGCCTTAACCTAACCCGTATTGCGCCTTAACCTAACCTATATTGCGCCTTAACCTAACCTATATTGCGCCTTAACCTAACCTATATTGCGCCTTAACGTAACCCGCGTTGCGCCTTAACGTAACCCGCGTTGCGCCTTAACGTAACCCGCGTTGCGCCTTAACGTAACCCGCGTTGCGCCTTAACCTAACCCGCGTTGCGCCTTAACCTAACCCGCGTTGCGCCTTAACCTAACCCGCGTTGCGCCTTAACCTAACCCGCGTTGCGCCTTAACCTAACCCGCGTTGCGCCTTAACCTAACCCGCGTTGCGCCTTAACCTAACCCGCGTTGCGCCTTAACCTAACCCGCGTTGGGCCTTAACCCAACACGCGTTGGGCCTTAACCCAACACGCGTTGGGCCTTAACCCAACACGCGTTGGGCCTTAACCCAACACACGTTGGGCCTTAACCCAACACACGTTGGGCCTTAACCCAACACACGTTGGGCCTTAACCCAACACACGTTGGGCCTTAACCCAACACACGTTGGGCCTTAACCCAACACACGTTGGGCCTTAACCCAACACACGTTGGGCCTTAACCCAACACACGTTGGGCCTTAACCCAACACACGTTGGGCCTTAACCCAACACACGTTGGGCCTTAACCCAACACACGTTGGGCCTTAACCCAACACACGTTGGGCCTTAACCCAACACACGTTGGGCCTTAACCCAACACACGTTGGGCCTTAACCCAACACACGTTGGGCCTTAACCCAACACACGTTGGGCCTTAACCCAACACACGTTGGGCCTTAACCCAACACACGTTGGGCCTTAACCCAACACACGTTGGGCCTTAACCCAACACACGTTGGGCCTTAACCCAACACACGTTGGGCCTTAACCCAACACACGTTGGGCCTTAACCCAACACACGTTGGGCCTTAACCCAACACACGTTGGGCCTTAACCTGCTCTGTAATTGTCATACGACGCGTTAAATTAGTGTAGTGTTGCCTAACTGCAACCCCCGCAATATAGTTTGCTACCCGCACTGCCCGGTCCCCAGAGTATCGCTTCATGTTAAACACCTTGCAGCTATACACTGTAATGCGGATGGCAGCAGGACGTACATGCTCAATGCCCTTCGCAGTTGTTCATTGGCATTCGCATGGCGAAGCACAGCCTACGTTGTGGTACGGCTTGTGTCTGTTAGTACGTCCAAATCACACACTGTACTGCACATTGGTCCTCATGTACTGAATGATACATCGTGGTACATGTGTGACCGTACCACGACTGCGCCAACAACGGGCGAACCATACGGTCCAAATATTGTGCACTCAGCTACGTGTCGTCTCCCTATAAGAGCTGGATTGCAGTATGGTATGCCGTGGATGGCGATCAGCATGAGCCGTCTGTTGATGTAGTGGCGCGTGTTGTCAGACGTAGTCGTCTCTTCTCACTCACCGTGATAGCATGGTGCACTGCGTTCCACATCTGCGACATGCGACAGAGGCCGGTTGACAGTCGTTCGCGCAATGGACATCGCATACGTACGGGGGCCACCTTCCACGTGTTCGCGAAGCGTGCACATGTTGTTGCGTGTATGTGGGCAGACATAGTGTGTCGTGACACCTGACACAGGCATGCAACAATCGTTGAATTTGCAAATGGCGATGGACGTCTACGTTTGCTGGTGACGTTACGCAAATGAACAACTGGTAAACCGTTGTGGTGCGGTTGTTCTCGCTAGAGGTGAATCAGTGATGGCGACGATCGGTTGAGCTACCAACCGGTTGTTTCAGCGATACCCACCATGCCCACGAACGTGAATGGCATGTGGGTGTGAAGCGATACGCGGCGGTGGCTGGGTGGGACCGTCCCCGGCCGGTGAGGGGGGGCCTCCCGGCGTGCTGGCCGCGCGGTGCGAGGGCGCACGCGCTACAGCCGGCTGGTGGGGGCGGCCAGTGGCAGGCGCGCCGGCCGACGGAGGCGGCAGGCGGCGCAGCTGCGCGCCGGCGCACCCTGCACGCGGGCGCCGTGCGGCCAAAGTAGGTCCTCGCGGGCCCGGTGCGAAGCGCGGTGGACATCTGCAGTGTGCTGGTCCGATTGAGGACTGTGTGCGCTGAGGATGCGCCGCCGCCCGGCGCTCGGCGCCGCGACGCGTCTGCTGCTCGGTCGCCTCTGCGGTTCTCGCAGGTGGTTTGTATCGCAGCTGTGCGGACGTGTTGGCGCGTTCGCTTCGGCACCCCAAGGTGGGGCTTTTGTCCTTCTGTGGCGCTGGCGTTGGAGCTGCCGGCCACCGTAGGTGGCGCGTGTTGTCTCCCGCCGGCAATGCCACGACAGCACGCTCCCGGGCCTCTGTCGGCAGCGGCAAGCTCAGTTGGGAGCACGGGTGGTCGCACCTAAAGCGTCTACTCGCCAAACTCCGGGCGATTGCGCCTCTCTCGAACCCGACCAAGTACTTAGGACGGCGCTGCGCGCCGCCGGGACCTGAGAGGGTTTCGAGGTGTATTGTGCAGGGGAGCTCAGCCTCCTCCTGTTTGCAGAATAATTGAGCGGACGCTTGCGTGTTCGCGCGGGCCCCCGGGACACACTCCCGGGCGGCCGGCTGCTCAGCTCTAGTTGACGCAGCTCCCTGGTTGATCCTGCCAGTAGTCATATGCTTGTCTCAAAGATTAAGCATGCATGTCTCAGTACAAGCCGCAATTAAGGTGAAACCGCGAATGGCTCATTAAATCAGTTATGGTTCCTTAGATCGTACCCACGTTACTTGGATAACTGAGGTAATTCTAGAGCTAATACATGCAAACAGAGTCCCGACCAGAGATGGAAGGGACGCTTTTATTAGATCAAAACCAATCGGTCGGCTCGTCCGGTCCGTTTGCCCTTGGTGACTCTGAATAACTTTGGGCTGATCGCACGGTCCTCGTACCGGCGACGCATCTTTCAAATGTCTGCCTTATCAACTGTCGATGGTAGGTTTCTGCGCCTACCATGGTTGTAACGGGTAACGGGGAATCAGGGTTCGATTCCGGAGGAGGGAGCCTGAGAAACGGCTACCACATCCAAGGAAGGCAGCAGGGCGCGCAAATTACCCACTCCCGGCACGGGGAGGGTAGTGACGAAAAATAACGATACGGGACTCATCCGAGGCCCCCGTAATCGGAATGAGTACACTTTAAATCCTTTAACGAGTATCTATTGGAGGGCAAGTCTGGTGCCAGCAGCCGCGGTAATTCCAGCTCCAATAGCGTATATTAAAGTTGTTGCGGTTAAAAAGCTCGTAGTTGGATTTGTGTCCCACGCTGTTGGTTCACCGCCCGTCGGTGTTTAACTGGCATGTATCGTGGGACGTCCTGCCGGTGGGGCGAGCTGAAGGCGTGCGACGCGCCCTCGTGCGTGCTCGTGCGTCCCGAGGCGACCCCGTTGCAATCCTACCAGGGTGCTCTTGAGTGAGTGTCTCGGTGGGCCGGCACGTTTACTTTGAACAAATTAGAGTGCTTAAAGCAGGCAAGCCCGCCCTGAATACTGTGTGCATGGAATAATGGAATAGGACCTCGGTTCTATTTTGTTGGTTTTCGGAACCCGAGGTAATGATTAATAGGGACAGGCGGGGGCATTCGTATTGCGACGTTAGAGGTGAAATTCTTGGATCGTCGCAAGACGAACAGAAGCGAAAGCATTTGCCAAGTATGTTTTCATTAATCAAGAACGAAAGTTAGAGGTTCGAAGGCGATCAGATACCGCCCTAGTTCTAACCATAAACGATGCCAGCCAGCGATCCGCCGCAGTTCCTCCGATGACTCGGCGGGCAGCCTCCGGGAAACCAAAGCTTTTGGGTTCCGGGGGAAGTATGGTTGCAAAGCTGAAACTTAAAGGAATTGACGGAAGGGCACCACCAGGAGTGGAGCCTGCGGCTTAATTTGACTCAACTCGGGAAACCTCACCAGGCCCGGACACCGGAAGGATTGACAGATTGATAGCTCTTTCTTGATTCGGTGGGTGGTGGTGCATGGCCGTTCTTAGTTGTGTGAGCGATTTGTCTGGTTAATTCCGATAACGAACGAGACTCTAGCCTGCTAACTAGTCGCGTGACATCCTTCGTGCTGTCAGCGATTACTTTTCTTCTTAGAGGGGACAGGCGGCTTCTAGCCGCACGAGATTGAGCAATAACAGGTCTGTGATGCCCTTAGATGTTCTGGGCCGCACGCGCGCTACACAGAAGGAAATCCAGCGTGTCTTCCTAGGCCGAAAGGTCGGGGTAACCCGCTGAACCTCCTTCGTGCTAGGGATTGGGGCTTGCATTGTTCCCCATGAACGAGGAATTCCCAGTAAGCGCGAGTCATAAGCTCGCGTTGATTACGTCCCTGCCCTTTGTACACACCGCCCGTCGCTACTACCGATTGAATGATTTAGTGAGGTCTTCGGACTGGTACGCGGCATTGACTCTGTCGTTGCCGATGCTACCGGAAAGATGACACAAACTTGATCATTTAGAGGAAGTAAAAGTCGTAACAAGGTTTCCGTAGGTGAACCTGCGGAAGGATCATTACCGACTAGACTGCATGTCTTTCGATGTGCGTGTCGTGTCGCGCAACACGCTACCTGTACGGCTCGCAGTAGCCGTGCGCCGCGTGCGGAACCACGCGTGCTTCTCAAAACTAACGCCAATGTTGTGTGGTACGAGCGCTGAAGCGCTGGAGCGGCTGGCCTGCGGCACCTGGCGCCTGGCGCCGGTTTTGAATGACGTTCGCCCGACTGCCTGTCCGCTCCGGTGTGGAGCCGTACGACGCCCATCGGCCGTGAGGCTGTTGGACACAGAACGCTTGAACAGGGGCCGCCACACGCCTACGTCCCGCCTATGCAACTGTCTTGAAAGAGACAGTGGAAACTAAGAAAAGATCACCCAGGACGGTGGATCACTCGGCTCGTGGGTCGATGAAGAACGCAGCAAATTGCGCGTCGACATGTGAACTGCAGGACACATGAACATCGACGTTTCGAACGCACATTGCGGTCCATGGATTCCGTTCCCGGGCCACGTCTGGCTGAGGGTCGGCTACGTATACTGAAGCGCGCGGCGTTTGCCCCGCTTCGCAGACCTGGGAGCGTCGCGGCCGCCTGTGGGGCCGGCCGCGCCTCCTTAAACGTGCGATGCGCGCCCGTCGCCTGGCGGTTCGCATACCGGTACTTACTCGGTAGCGTGCACAGCCGGCTGGCGGTGTGGCGTGCGACACCTCGTACAACGACCTCAGAGCAGGCGAGACTACCCGCTGAATTTAAGCATATTACTAAGCGGAGGAAAAGAAACTAACAAGGATTCCCCCAGTAGCGGCGAGCGAACAGGGAAGAGTCCAGCACCGAACCCCGCAGGCTGCCGCCTGTCGTGGCATGTGGTGTTTGGGAGGGTCCACTACCCCGACGCCTCGCGCCGAGCCCAAGTCCAACTTGAATGAGGCCACGGCCCGTAGAGGGTGCCAGGCCCGTAGCGGCCGGTGCGAGCGTCGGCGGGACCTCTCCTTCGAGTCGGGTTGCTTGAGAGTGCAGCTCCAAGTGGGTGGTAAACTCCATCTGAGACTAAATATGACCACGAGACCGATAGCGAACAAGTACCGTGAGGGAAAGTTGAAAGACTTTGAAGAGAGAGTTCAAAAGTACGTGAAACCGTTCTGGGGTAAACGTGAGAAGTCCGAAAGGTCGAACGGGTGAGATTCACGCCCATCCGGCCACTGGCCTCCGCCCTCGGCAGATGGGGCCGGCCGCCCGCGCGGAGGCAATCCGCGGCGGGGTCGTGTCCGGTTGCCTTTCCACTCGCCGCGGGGTGGGGCCGTTCCGGTGTGCGGTGGGCCGCACTTCTCCCCTAGTAGGACGTCGCGACCGCTGGGTGCCGGCCTACGGCCCGGGTGCGCAGCCTGTCCTTCCGCGGGCCTCGGTTCGCGTCTGTTGGGCAGAGCCCCGGTGTCCTGGCTGGCTGCCCGGCGGTATATCTGGAGGAGTCGATTCGCCCCTTTGGGCGCTCGGGCTCCCGGCAAGCGCGCGCGGTTCTTCCCGGATGACGGACCTACCTGGCCCGGCCCCGGACCCGCGCCGCTGTTGGCTCGGGATGCTCTCGGGCGGAATAATCGCTCCCGTCAGCGGCGCTTCAGCTTTGGACAATTTCACGACCCGTCTTGAAATTGGGCTGTACGAAACCTAAAGCGTAATGAAAGTGAAGGTCTCGCCTTGCGCGGGCCGAGGGAGGATGGGGCTTCCCCGCCCTTCACGGGGCGGCGGCCTCCGCACTCCCGGGGCGTCTCGTCCTCATTGCGAGGTGAGGCGCACCTAGAGCGTACACGTTGGGACCCGAAAGATGGTGAACTATGCCTGGCCAGACGAAGTCAGGGGAAACCCTGATGGAGGTCCGTAGCGATTCTGACGTGCAAATCGATCGTCGGAGCTGGGTATAGGGGCGAAAGACTAATCGAACCATTCTAGTAGCTGGTTCCCTCCGAAGTTTCCTCAGGATAGCTGGTGCTCGTACGAGTCTCATCCGGTAAAGCGAATGATTAGAGGCCTTGGGCCGAAACGACCTCACCTATTCTCAAACTTTAAATGGGTGAGATCTCCGGCTTGCTTGATATGCTGAAGCCGCGAGCAAACGACTCGGATCGGAGTGCAAGTGGGCCACTTTTGGTAAGCAGAACTGGCGCTGTGGGATGAACCAAACGGCCGAGTTAAGGCGCCCGAATCGACGCTCATGGGAAACCATGAAAGGCGTTGGTTGCTTAAGACAGCAGGACGGTGGCCATGGAAGTCGGAATCCGCTAAGGAGTGTGTAACAACTCACCTGCCGAAGCAACTAGCCCTGAAAATGGATGGCGCTGAAGCCGTCGTGCCTATACTCGGCCGTCAGTCTGGCAGTCATGGCCCGGTCCTTGCGGCGGCCGCGAAGCT
>NW_025726515.1:57500-64719 GCF_021461395.2 Schistocerca americana
CTAACCCGTATTGTGCCTTAACCTAACCCGTATTGTGCCTTAACCTAACCCGTATTGTGCCTTAACCTAACCCGTATTGTGCCTTAACCTAACCGTATTGTGCCTTAACCTAACCCGTATTGTGCCTTAACCTAACCCGTATTGTGCCTTAACCTAACCCGTATTGTGCCTTAACCTAACCGTATTGTGCCTTAACCTAACCCGTATTGCGCCTTAACCTAACCCGTATTGCGCCTTAACCTAACCCGTATTGCGCCTTAACCTAACCCGTATTGCGCCTTAACTAACCTATATTGCGCCTTAACCTAACCTATATTGCGCCTTAACCTAACCTATAATTGCGCCCTTAACGTAACCCGCGTTGCGCCTTAACGTAACCCGCGTTGCGCCTTAACGTAACCCGCGTTGCGCCTTAACGTAACCCGCGTTGCGCCTTAACCTAACCCGCGTTGCGCCTTAACCTAACCCGCGTTGCGCCTTAACCTAACCCGCGTTGCGCCTTAACCTAACCCGCGTTGCGCCTTAACCTAACCCGCGTTGCGCCTTAACCTAACCCGCGTTGCGCCTTAACCCAACCCGCGTTGCGCCTTAACCCAACCCGCGTTGGGCCTTAACCCAACACACGTTGGGCCTTAACCCAACACACGTTGGGCCTTAACCCAACACACGTTGGCCTTAACCCAACACACGTTGGGCCTTAACCCAACACACGTTGGGCCTTAACCCAACACACGTTGGGCCTTAACCCAACACACGTTGGGCCTTAACCCAACACACGTTGGGCCTTAACCCAACACACGTTGGGCCTTAACCCAACCCACGTTGGGCCTTAACCCAACACACGTTGGGCCTTAACCCAACACACGTTGGGCCTTAACCCAACACACGTTGGGCCTTAACCCAACACACGTTGGGCCTTAACCCAACACACGTTGGGCCTTAACCCAACACACGTTGGGCCTTAACCAACACACGTTGGGCCTTAACCCAACACACGTTGGGCCTTAACCCAACACACGTTGGGCCTTAACCCAACACACGTTGGGCCTTAACCCCAACACACGTTGGGCCTTAACCTGCTCTGTAATTGTCATACGACGCGTTAAATTAGTGTAGTGTTGCCTAACTGCAACCCCGCAATATAGTTTGCTACCCGCACTGCCCGGTCCCCAGAGTATCGCTTCATGTTAAACACCTTGCAGCTATACACTGTAATGCGGATGGCAGGCAGGACGTACATGCTCAATGCCCTTCGCAGTTGTTCATTGGCATTCGCATGGCGAAGCACAGCCTACGTTGTGGTACGGCTTGTGTCAACTGTCCGCTGATGTTGTACGTCCAAATCACACACTGTACTGCACATTGGTCCTCATGTACTGAATGATACATCGTGGTACATGTGTGACCGTACCACGACTGCGCCAACAACGGCGAACCATACGGTCCAAATATTGTGCACTCAGCTACGTGTCGTCTCCCTATAAGAGCTGGATTGCAGTATGGTATGCCGTGGATGGCGATCAGCATGAGCCGTCTGTTGATGTAGTGGCGCGTGTTGTCAGACGTAGTCGTCTCTTCTCACTCGCCGTGATAGCATGGTGCACTGCGTTCCACATCTGCGACATGCGACAGAGGCCGGTTGACAGTCGTTCGCGCAATGGACATCGCATACGTACGGGGGGCCACCTTCCACGTGTTCGCGAAGCGTGCACAAGTTGTTGCGTGTATGTGGGCAGACATAGTGTGTCGTGACACCTGACACAGGCATGCAACAATCGTTGAATTTGCAAATGGCGATGGACGTCTACGTTTGCTGGTGACGTTACGCAAATGAACAACTGGGTAAACCGTTGTGGTGCGGTTGTTCTCGCTAGAGGTGAATCAGTGATGGCGACGATCGGTTGAGCTACCACACCGGTTGTTTCAGCGATACCCACCATGCCCACGAACGTGAATGGCATGTGGGTGTGAAGCGATACGCGGCGGGTGGCTGGGTGGGACCGTCCCCGGCCGGTGAGGGGGGGCCTCCCGGCGTGCTGGCCGCGCGGTGCGTGGGCGCACGCGCTACAGCCGGCTGGTGGGGGCGGCCAGTGGCAGGCGCGCCGGCCGACGGAGGCGGCAGGCGGCGCAGCTGCGCGCCGGCGCACCCTGCACGCGGCGCCGTGCGGCCAAAGTAGGTCCTCGCGGGGCCCGGTGCGAAGCGCGGTGGACATCTGCAGTGTGCTGGTCCGATTGAGGACTGTGTGCGCTGAGGATGCGCCGCCGCCCGGCGCTCGGCGCCGCGACGCCGTCTGCTGCTCGGTCGCCTCTGCGGTTCTCGCAGGTGGTTTGTATCGCAGCTGTTGCGGACGTGTTGGCGCGTTCGCTTCCGGCACCCAAGTGGGGCTTTTGTCCTTCTGTGGCGCTGGCGTTGGAGCTGCCGGCCACCGTAGGTGGCGCGTGTTGTCTCCCGCCGGCAATGCCACGACAGCACGCTCCCGGGCCTCTGTCGGCAGCGGCAAGCTCAGTTGGGAGCACGGGTGGTCGCACCTAAAGCGTCTACTCGCCAAACTCCGGGCGATTGCGCCTCTCTCGAACCCGACCAAGTACTTAGGACGGCGCTGCGCGCCGCCGGGACCTGAGAGGGTTCGAGGTGTATTGTGCAGGGGAGCTCAGCCTCCTCCTGTTTGCAGAATAATTGAGCGGACGCTTGCGTGTTCGCGCGGGCCCCCGGGACACACTCCCGGGCGGCCGGCTGCTCAGCTCTAGTTGACGCAGCTCCCTGGTTGATCCTGCCAGTAGTCATATGCTTGTCTCAAAGATTAAGCCATGCATGTCTCAGTACAAGGCCGCATTAAGGTGAAACCGCGAATGGCTCATTAAATCAGTTATGGTTCCTTAGATCGTACCCACGTTACTTGGATAACTGTGGTAATTCTAGAGCTAATACATGCAAACAGAGTCCCGACCAGAGATGGAAGGGACGCTTTTATTAGATCAAAACCAATCGGTCGGCTCGTCCGGTCCGTTTGCCTTGGTGACTCTGAATAACTTTGGGCTGATCGCACGGTCCTCGTACCGGCGACGCATCTTTCAAATGTCTGCCTTATCAACTGTCGATGGTAGGTTCTGCGCCTACCATGGTTGTAACGGGTAACGGGGAATCAGGGTTCGATTCCGGAGAGGGAGCCTGAGAAACGGCTACCACATCCAAGGAAGGCAGCAGGCGCGCAAATTACTACCACTCCCGGCACGGGGAGGTAGTGACGAAAAATAACGATACGGGACTCATCCGAGGCCCCGTAATCGGAAATGAGTACACTTTAAATCCTTTAACGAGTATCTATTGGAGGGCAAGTCTGGTGCCAGCAGCCGCGGTAATTCCAGCTCCAATAGCGTATATTAAAGTTGTTGCGGTTAAAAAGCTCGTAGTTGGATTTGTGTCCCACGCTGTTGGTTCACCGCCCGTCGGTGTTTAACTGGCATGTATCGTGGGACGTCCTGCCGGTGGGGCGAGCTGAAGGCGTGCGACGCGCCTCGTGCGTGCTCGTGCGTCCCGAGGCGGACCCCGTTGCAATCCTACCAGGGTGCTCTTGAGTGAGTGTCTCGGTGGGCCGGCACGTTTACTTTGAACAAATTAGAGTGCTTAAAGCAGGCAAGCCCGCCTGAATACTGTGTGCATGGAATAATGGAATAGGACCTCGGTTCTATTTTGTTGGTTTTCGGAACCCGAGGTAATGATTAATAGGGACAGGCGGGGGCATTCGTATTGCGACGTTAGAGGTGAAATTCTTGGATCGTCGCAAGACGAACAGAAGCGAAAGCATTTGCCAAGTATGTTTTCATTAATCAAGAACGAAAGTTAGAGGTTCGAAGGCGATCAGATACCGCCCTAGTTCTAACCATAAACGATGCCAGCCAGCGATCCGCCGCAGTTCCTCCGATGACTCGGCGGGCAGCCTCCGGGAACCAAAGCTTTTGGGTTCCGGGGGAAGTATGGTTGCAAAGCTGAAACTTAAAGGAATTGACGGAAGGGCACCACCAGGAGTGGAGCCTGCGGCTTAATTTGACTCAACACGGGAAACCTCACCAGGCCCGGACACCGGAAGGATTGACAGATTGATAGCTCTTTCTTGATTCGGTGGGTGGTGGTGCATGGCCGTTCTTAGTTGGTGGAGCGATTTGTCTGGTTAATTCCGATAACGAACGAGACTCTAGCCTGCTAACTAGTCGCGTGACATCCTTCGTGCTGTCAGCGATTACTTTTTCTTCTTAGAGGACAGGCGGCTTCTAGCCGCACGAGATTGAGCAATAACAGGTCTGTGATGCCCTTAGATGTTCTGGGCCGCACGCGCGCTACACTGAAGGAATCAGCGTGTCTTCCTAGGCCGAAAGGTCGGGGTAACCCGCTGAACCTCCTTCGTGCTAGGGATTGGGGCTTGCAATTGTTCCCCATGAACGAGGAATTCCCAGTAAGCGCGAGTCATAAGCTCGCGTTGATTACGTCCCTGCCCTTTGTACACACCGCCCGTCGCTACTACCGATTGAATGATTTAGTGAGGTCTTCGGACTGGTACGCGGCATTGACTCTGTCGTTGCCGATGCTACCGGAAAGATGACCAAACTTGATCATTTAGAGGAAGTAAAGTCGTAACAAGGTTTCCGTAGGTGAACTGCGGAAGGATCATTACCGACTAGACTGCATGTCTTTCGATGTGCGTGTCGTGTCGCGCAACACGCTACCTGTACGGCTCGCAGTAGCCGTGCGCCGCGTGCGGAACCACGCGTGCTTCTCAAAACTAACGCCAATGTTGTGTGGTACGAGCGCTGAAGCGCTGGAGCGGCTGGCCTGCGGCACCTGGCGCCTGGCGCCGGTTTTGAATGACGTTCGCCCGACTGCCTGTCCGCTCCGGTGTGGAGCCGTACGACGCCCATCGGCCGTGAGGCTGTTGGACACAGAAACGCTTGAACAGGGGCGCCACACGCCTACGTCCCGCCTATGCAAACTGTCTTGAAAGAGACAGTGGAAACTAAGAAAAGATCACCAGGACGGTGGATCACTCGGCTCGTGGGTCGATGAAGAACGCAGCAAATTGCGCGTCGACATGTGAACTGCAGGACACATGAACATCGACGTTTCGAACGCACATTGCGGTCCATGGATTCCGTTCCCGGGCCACGTCTGGCTGAGGGTCGGCTACGTATACTGAAGCGCGCGGCGTTTGCCCCGCTTCGCAGACCTGGGAGCGTCGCGGCCGCCTGTGGGGCCGGCCGCGCCTCCTTAAACGTGCGATGCGCGCCCGTCGCCTGGCGGTTCGCATACCGGTACTTACTCGGTAGCGTGCACAGCCGGCTGGCGGTGTGGCGTGCGACACCTCGTACAACGACCTCAGAGCAGGCGAGACTACCCGCTGAATTTAAGCATATTACTAAGCGGAGGAAAAGAAACTAACAAGGATTCCCCCAGTAGCGGCGAGCGAACAGGGAAGAGTCCAGCACCGAACCCCGCAGGCTGCCGCCTGTCGTGGCATGTGGTGTTTGGGAGGGTCCACTACCCCGACGCCTCGCGCCGAGCCCAAGTCCAACTTGAATGAGGCCACGGCCCGTAGAGGGTGCCAGGCCCGTAGCGGCCGGTGCGAGCGTCGGCGGGACCTCTCCTTCGAGTCGGGTTGCTTGAGAGTGCAGCTCCAAGTGGGTGGTAAACTCCATCTGAGACTAAATATGACCACGAGACCGATAGCGAACAAGTACCGTGAGGGAAAGTTGAAAAGAACTTTGAAGAGAGAGTTCAAAAAGTACGTGAAACCGTTCTGGGGTAAACGTGAGAAGTCCGAAAGGTCGAACGGGTGAGATTCACGCCCATCCGGCCACTGGCCTCCGCCCTCGGCAGATGGGGCCGGCCGCCCGCGCGGAGCAATCCGCGGCGGGGTCGTGTCCGGTTGCCTTTCCACTCGCCGCGGGGTGGGCCGTTCCGGTGTGCGGTGGGCCGCACTTCTCCCCTAGTAGGACGTCGCGACCCGCTGGGTGCCGGCCTACGGCCCGGGTGCGCAGCCTGTCCTTCCGCGGGCCTCGGTTCGCGTCTGTTGGGCAGAGCCCCCGGTGTCCTGGCTGGCTGCCCGGCGGTATATCTGGAGGAGTCGATTCGCCCCTTTGGGCGCTCGGGCTCCCGGCAAGCGCGCGCGGTTCTTCCCGGATGACGGACCTACCTGGCCCGGCCCCGGACCGCGCCGCTGTTGGCTCGGATGCTCTCGGGCGGAATAATCGCTCCCGTCAGCGGCGCTTCAGCTTTGGACAATTTCACGACCCGTCTTGAAACACGGACCAAGGAGTCTAACATGTGCGCGAGTCATTGGGCTGTACGAAACCTAAAGGCGTAATGAAAGTGAAGGTCTCGCCTTGCGCGGGCCGAGGGAGGATGGGGCTTCCCCGCCCTTCACGGGGCGGCGGCCTCCGCACTCCCGGGGCGTCTCGTCCTCATTGCGAGGTGAGGCGCACCTAGAGCGTACACGTTGGGACCCGAAAGATGGTGAACTATGCCTGGCCAGGACGAAGTCAGGGGAAACCCTGATGGAGGTCCGTAGCGATTCTGACGTGCAAATCGATCGTCGGAGCTGGGTATAGGGGCGAAAGACTAATCGAACCATCTAGTAGCTGGTTCCCTCCGAAGTTTCCCTCAGGATAGCTGGTGCTCGTACGAGTCTCATCCGGTAAAGCGAATGATTAGAGGCCTTGGGGCCGAAACGACCTCAACCTATTCTCAAACTTTAAATGGGTGAGATCTCCGGCTTGCTTGATATGCTGAAGCCGCGAGCAAACGACTCGGATCGAGTGCAAGTGGCCACTTTTGGTAAGCAGAACTGGCGCTGTGGGATGAACCAAACGCCGAGTTAAGGCGCCCGAATCGACGCTCATGGGAAACCATGAAAGGCGTTGGTTGCTTAAGACAGCAGGACGGTGGCCATGGAAGTCGGAATCCGCTAAGGAGTGTGTAACAACTCACCTGCCGAAGCAACTAGCCCTGAAAATGGATGGCGCTGAAGCGTCGTGCCTATACTCGGCCGTCAGTCTGGCAGTCATGGCCGGTCCTTGCGGCCGGCCGCGAAGCCCTGACGAGTAGGAGGGTCGCGGCGGTGGGCGCAGAAGGGTCTGGGCGTGAGCCTGCCTGGAGCCGCCGTCGGTGCAGATCTTGGTGGTAGTAGCAAATACTCCAGCGAGGCCCTGGAGGGCTGACGCGGAGAAG
>NW_025726516.1:0-64615 GCF_021461395.2 Schistocerca americana
ATCATTTTTGCGTCGGATTCGATAATCTAAACTCACAGGAGAACGACCATAAGGTGCCCGATGCAGCAATAGACCCTTGGAGACAAGTCGGCTGGAGGCCGATGTATTGAATCTCGACGCAATTTGAGTGTTCCATCGGCATTAGGAGGCCCTGAACGTTACAATTAACTATCATTTTTGCGTCGGGTTCGAAAATCTAGACTCACAGGAGAACGACCATAAGGTGCCCGAGGCAGCAATAGACCCTTGGAGACAAGTCGGCTGGAGGCCGATGTATTGAATCTCGACGCAATTTGAGTGTTCCATCGGCATTAGGAGGCCCTGAACGTTACAATTAACTATCATTTTTGCGTCGAATTCGATAATCTAAACTCACAGGAGAACGACCATAAGGTGCCCGAGGCAGCAATAGACCCTTGGAGACAAGTCGGCTGGAGGCCGATGTATTGAATCTCGACGCAATTTGAGTGTTCCATCGTCATTAGGAGGCGCTGAACGTTACAATTCACTATCATTTTTGCGTCGGATTCGAAAATCTAGACTCACAGGACAACGACCATAAGGTGCCCGAGACAGCAATATCCCCTTGGAGACAAGTCGGCTGGAGGACGATGTATTGAATCTCGACGCAATTTGAGTGTTCCATCGTCATTACAAGGCCCTGAACGTTACAATTAACTATCATTTTTGCGTCGGATTCGAAAATCTAGACTCACAGGAGAACGACCATAAGGTGCCCGAGGCAGCAACAGACCCTTGGAGACAAGTCGGCTGGAGGCCGATGCATTGAATCTCGACGCAATTTGAGTCTTCTATCGTCATTAGGAGGCGCTGAACGTTACAATTCACTATCATTTTTGCGTCGGATTCGAAAATCTATACTCACAGGAGAAGGACCATGTGGTGCCCGAGGCAGCGATATCCCCTTGGAGACAAGTAGGCTGGAGGCCGATGTATTGAATCTCGACGCAATTTGAGTGTTCCATCGGCATTAGGAGGCCCTGAACGTTACAATTAACTATCATTTTTGCGTCGGGTTCGAAAATCTAGACTCACAGGAGAACGACCATAAGGTGCCCGAGGCAGCAATAGACCCTTGGAGACAAGTCGGCTGGAGGCCGATGTATTGAATCTCGACGCAATTTGAGTGTTCCATCGGCATTAGAAGGCCCTGAACGTTACAATTAACTATCATTTTTGCGTCGGATTCGAAAATCTAGACTCACAGGACAACGACCATAAGGTGCCCGAGGCAGCGATATCCCCTTGGAGACAAGTAGGCTGGAGGCCGATGTATTGAATCTCGACGCAATTTGAGTGTTCCATCGTCATTAGAAGGCCCTGAACGTTACAATAAACTATCAGTTTCGCGTCGGATTCGAAAATCTACTCACAGGAGAAGTTCATACGGTGGTCGAGACAGCAATATACCCCTTGGAGACAAATCGGCTGGAGGACGATGTATTGAATCTCGACGCAATTTGAGTCTTCTGTCGTCATTAGGAGGCGCTGAACGTTACAATTAACTATCATTTTTGCGTCGGATTCGAAAATCTAGACTCACAGGACAACGACCATAAGGTGCCCGAGGCAGCAATAGACCCTTGGAGACAAAATTCTCGACGCAATTTGGAGTGATCCATCGGCATTAGGAGGCGCTGAACGTTACAATTCACTATCATTTTTGCGTCGGATTCGAAAATCTAGACTCACAGGAGAAGGATCATATTGTGCCCGAGACAGCAATATCCCCTTGGAGACAAGTCGGCTGGAGGACGATGTATTGAATCTCGACGCAATTTGAGTGTCCCATCGTCATTAGAAGGCCCTGAACGTTACAATTAACTATCATTATTGCGTCGGATTCGATAATCTAAAACTCACAGGAGAACGACCATAAGGTGCCCGAGGCAGCAATAGACCCTTGGAGACAAGTCGGCTGGAGGACGATGTATTGGATCGCGACGCAATTTTGAGTGTTCCATCGTCATTACAAGGCCCTGAACGTTACAATTAACTATCATTTTTGCGTCGGATTCGAAAATCTAGACTCACAGGAGAACGACCATAAGGTGCCCGAGGCAGCAATAGACCCTTGGAGACAAGTCGGCTGGAGGACGATGTATTGGATCGCGACGCAATTTGAGTCTTCTATCGTCAGTAGGAGGCGCTGAACGTTACAATTCACTATCATTTTTTGCGTCGGAATTCGAAAATCTAGACTCACAGGAGAAGGATCATATTGTGCCCGAGACAGCAATATCCCCTTGGAGACAAGTCGGCTGGAGGACGATGTATTGAATCTCGACGCAATTTCAGTGTCCCATCGTCATTAGGAGGCCCTGAACGTTATAATTAACTATCATTTTTGCGTCGGATTCGATAATCTAAACTCACAGGAGAACGACCATAAGGTGCCCGAGGCAGCAATAGACCCTTGGAGACAAGTCGGCTGGAGGGCCGATGTATTGAATCTCGACGCAATTTGAGTGTTCCATCGGCATTAGGAGGCCCTGAACGTTACAATTAACTATCATTTTTGCGTCGGGTTTCGAAAATCTAGACTCACAGGAGAACGACCATAAGGTGCCCGAGGGCAGCAATAGACCCTTGGAGACAAGTCGGCTGGAGGCCGATGTATTGAATCTCGACGCAATTTGGAGTGTTCCCATCGGCATTAGAAGGCCCTGAACGTTACAATTAACTATCATTTTTGCGTCGGATTCGAAATCTAGACTCACAGGACAACGACCATAAGGTGCCGTGGCAGCAATAGACCCCTGGAGACAAGTCGGCTGGAGGCCGATGTATTGAATCTCGACGCAATTTGAGTGTCCCATCGTCATTAGAAGGCCCTGAACGTTACAATTAACTACCATTTTTGCGTCGGATTCGATAATCTAAACTCACAGGAGAACGACCATAAGGTGCCCGAGGCAGCAATAGACCCTTGGAGACAAGTCGGCTGGAGGCCGATGTATTGAATCTCGACGCAATTTGAGTGTTCCATCGGCATTAGAAGGCCCTGAACGTTACAATTAACTATCATTTTTGCGTCGGATTCGAAAATCTAGACCTCACAGGACAACGACCATAAGGTGCCCGAGGCAGCAATAGACCCTTGGAGACAAGTCGGCTGGAGGCCGATGTATTGAAATCTCGAAGCAATTTGAGTGATCCATCGGCATTAGGAGGCGCTGCTGACGTTACAATTCACTATCATTTTTGCGTCGGATCGAAAATCTAGACTCACAGGAGAAGGATCATATTGTTGCCCGAGACAGCAATATCCCCTTGGCGACAAGTCGGCTGGAGGACGATGTATTGAATCTCGACGCTTTTGAGTGTCCCATCGTCATTAGAAGGCCCTGAACGTTACAATTAACTATCATTTTTTGCGTCGGATTCGATAATCTAAACTCACAGGAGAACGACCATAAGGTGCCCGAGGCAGCAATAGACCCTTGGAGACAAGTCGGCTGGAGGACGATGTGTTGGATCGCGACGCAATTTGAGTGTTCCATCGTCATTACAAGGCCCTGAACGTTACAATTAACTATCTTTTTTGCGTCGGATTCGAAAATCTAGACTCACAGGAGAACGACCATAAGGTGCCCGAGGCAGCAATAGACCCTTGGAGACAAGTCGGCTGGAGGACGATGTATTGGATCGCGACGCAATTTGAGTCTTCTATCGTCATTAGGAGGCGCTGAACGTTACATTTCACTATCATTTTTGCGTCGGATTCGAAAATCTATACTCACAGGAGAAGGACCATGTGGTGCCCGAGGCAGCGATATCCCCTTGGAGACAAGTAGGCTGGAGGCCGATGTATTGAATCTCGACGCAATTTGAGTGTTCCATCGTCATTAGAAGGCGCTGAACGTTACTATTAACTATCATTTTTGCGTCGGATTCGAAAATCTAGACTCACAGGAGAAGGACCATGTGGTTGCCCGAGGCAGCGATATCCCCTTGTAGACAAGTAGGCTGGAGGCCGATGTATTGAATCTCGACGCAATTTGAGTGTTCCATCGTCATTAGAAGGCCTTGAACGTTACAATTAAACTATGATTTTTGCGGTCGGATTCGAAAATCTAGACTCACAGGACAACGACCATAAGGTGCCCGAGGCAGCGATATCCCCTTGGAGACAAGTAGGCTGGAGGCCGATGTATTGAATCTCGACGCAATTTGAGTGTTCCATCGTCATTAGAAGGCCCTGAACGTACAATTAACTATCAGTTCGCGTCGGATTCGAAAATCTACTCACAGGAGAAGTTCATACGGTGGTCGAGACAGCAATATACCCCTTGGAGACAAATCGGCTGGAGGACGATGTATTGAATCTCGACGCAATTTGAGTCTTCTGTCGTCATTAGGAGGCGCTGAACGTTACAATTCACTATCATTTTTGCGTCGGATTCGAAAATCTAGACTCACAGGAGGAGGACCATCTGGTGCCCGAGCGGCAGCGATATCCCCTTGGAGACAAGTAGGCTGGAGGCCGATGTATTGAATCTCGACGCAATTTGAGTGTCCCATCGTCATTAGAAGGCCCTGAACGTTACAAATTAACTACCATTTTTGCGTCGGATCGATAATCTAAACTCACAGGAGAACGACCATAAGGTGCCCGAGGCAGCAATAGACCCTTGGAGACAAGTCGGCTGGAGGCAGGTGTATTGAATCTCGACGCAATTTGAGTGTTCCATCGGCATTAGAAGGCCCTGAACGTTACAATTAACTATCATTTTTTGCGTCGGATTCGAAAAATCTAGACTCACAGGACAACGACCATAAGGTGCCCGAGGCAGCAATAGACCCTTGGAGACAAGTCGGCTGGAGCCGATTGTATTGAATCTCGACGCAATTTGAGTGATCCATCGGCAATAGGAGGCGCTGAACGTTACAATTCACTATCATTTTTGCGTCGGATTCGAAAATCTAGACTCACAGGAGAAGGATCATATTGTGCCCGAGACAGCAATATCCCCTTGGAGACAAGTCGGCTGGAGGACGATGTAATTGAATCTCGACGCAATTTGAGTGTCCCATCGTCATTAGAAGGCCTGAACGTTACAATTAACTATCCATTTTTGCGTCGGATTCGATTAATCTAAACTCACAGGAGAACGACCATAAGGTGCCCGTGGCAGCAATAGACCCTTGGAGACAAGTCGGCTGGAGGACGAATGTATTGGATCGCGACGCAATTTGAGTGTTCCATCGTCATTACAAGGCCCTGAACGTTACAATTAACTATCATTTTTGCGTCGGATTCGAAAATCTAGACTCACAGGAGAACGACCATAAGGTGCCCGAGGCAGCAATAGACCCTTGGAGACAAGTCGGCTGGAGGACGATGTATTGGATCGCGACGCAATTTTGAGTCTTCTATCGTCATTAGGAGGCGCTGGAACGTTACAATTCACTATCATTTTGCGTCGGATTCGAAAATCTATACTCACAGGAGAAGGACCATGTGGTGCCCGAGGCAGCGATATCCCCTTGGAGACAAGTCGGCTGGAGGCCGATGTGTTGAATCTCGACGCAATTTGAGTGTTCCATCGGCATTAGGAGGCCTGAACGCTATAATTAACGATCATTTTTGCGTCGGATTCGATAATCTAAACTCACAGGAGAACGACCATAAGGTGCCCGATGCAGCAATAGACCCTTGGAGACAAGTCGGCTGGAGGCCGATGTATTGAATCTCGACGCAATTTGAGTGTTCCATCGGCATTAGGAGGCCCTGAACGTTACAATTAACTATCATTTTGCGTCGGGTTCGAAAATCTAGACTCACAGGAGAACGACCATAAGGTGCCCGAGGCAGCAATAGACCCTTGGAGACAAGTCGGCTGGAGGCCGATGTATTGAATCTCGACGCAATTTGAGTGTTCCATCGGCATTAGGAGGCCCTGAACGTTACAATTAACTATCATTTTTGCGTCGAATTCGATAATCTAAACTCACAGGAGAAAGACCCATAAGGTGCCCGAGGCAGCAATTAGACCCTTGGAGACAAGTCGGCTGGAGGCCGATGTATTGAATCTCGACGCAATTTGAGTGTTCCATCGTCATTAGGAGGCGCTGAACGTTACAATTCACTATCATTTTTGCGTCGGATTCGAAAATCTAGACTCACAGGACAACGACCATAAGGTGCCCGAGACAGCAATATCCCCTTGGAGACAAGTCGGCTGGAGGACGATGTATTGAATCTCGACGCAATTTGAGTGTTCCATCGTCATTACAAGGCCCTGAACGTTACAATTAACTATCATTTTTGCGTCGGATTCGAAAATCTAGACTCACAGGAGAACGACCATAAGGTGCCCGAGGCAGCAACAGACCCTTGGAGACAAGTCGGCTGGAGGCCGATGCATTGAATCTCGACGCAATTTGAGTCTTCTATCGTCATTAGGAGGCGCTGAACGTTACAATTCACTATCATTTTTGCGTCGGATTCGAAAATCTATACTCACAGGAGAAGGACCATGTGGTGCCCGAGGCAGCGATATCCCCTTGGAGACAAGTAGGCTGGAGGCCGATGTATTGAATCTCGACGCAATTTGAGTGTTCCATCGGCATTAGGAGGCCCTGAACGTTACAATTAACTATCATTTTTGCGTCGGGTTCGAAAATCTAGACTCACAGGAGAACGACCATAAGGTGCCCGAGGCAGCAATAGACCCTTGGAGACAAGTCGGCTGGAGGCCGATGTATTGAATCTCGACGCAATTTGAGTGTACCATCGGCATTAGAAGGCCCTGAACGTTACAATTAACTATCATTTTTGCGTCGGATTCGAAAATCTAGACTCACAGGACAACGACCATAAGGTGCCCGAGGCAGCGATATCCCCTTGGAGACAAGTAGGCTGGAGGCCGATGTATTGAATCTCGACGCAATTTGAGTGTTCCATCGTCATTAGAAGGCCCTGAACGTTACAATAAACTATCAGTTTCGCGTCGGATTCGAAAATCTACTCACAGGAGAAGTTCATACGGTGGTCGAGACAGCAATATACCCCTTGGAGACAAATCGGCTGGAGGACGATGTATTGAATCTCGACGCAATTTGAGTCTTCTGTCGTCATTAGGAGGCGCTGAACGTTACAATTAACTATCATTTTTGCGTCGGATTCGAAAATCTAGACTCACAGGACAACGACCATAAGGTGCCCGAGGCAGCAATAGACCCTTGGAGACAAGTCGGCTGGAGGCCGATGTATTGAATCTCGACGCAATTTGAGTGATCCATCGGCATTAGGAGGCGCTGAACGTTACAATTCACTATCATTTTTGCGTCGGATTCGAAAATCTAGACTCACAGGAGAAGGATCATATTGTGCCCGAGACAGCAATATCCCCTTGGAGACAAGTCGGCTGGAGGACGATGTATTGAATCTCGACGCAATTTGAGTGTCCCATCGTCATTAGAAGGCCCTGAACGTTACAATTAACTATCATTTTTGCGTCGGATTCGATAATCTAAACTCACAGGAGAACGACCATAAGGTGCCCGAGTCATCAATAGACCCTTGGAGACAAGTCGGCTGGAGGACGATGTATTGGATCGCGACGCAATTTGAGTGTTCCATCGTCATTACAAGGCCCTGAACGTTACAATTAACTATCATTTTTGCGTCGGATTCGAAAATCTAGACTCACAGGAGAACGACCATAAGGTGCCCGAGGCAGCAATAGACCCTTGGAGACAAGTCGGCTGGAGGACGATGTATTGGATCGCGACGCAATTTGAGTCTTCTATCGTCATTAGGAGGCGCTGAACGTTACAATTCACTATCATTTTTGCGTCGGATTCGAAAATCTAGACTCACAGGAGAAGGATCATATTGTGCCCGAGACAGCAATATCCCCTTGGAGACAAGTCGGCTGGAGGACGATGTATTGAATCTCGACGCAATTTCAGTGTCCCATCGTCATTAGGAGGCCCTGAACGTTATAATTAACTATCATTTTTGCGTCGGATTCGATAATCTAAACTCACAGGAGAACGACCATAAGGTGCCCGAGGCAGCAATAGACCCTTGGAGACAAGTCGGCTGGAGGCCATGTATTGAATCTCGACGCAATTTGAGTGTTCCATCGGCATTAGGAGGCCCTGAACGTTACAATTAACTATCATTTTTGCGTCGGGTTCGAAAATCTAGACTCACAGGAGAACGACCATAAGGTGCCCGAGGCAGCAATAGACCCTTGGAGACAAGTCGGCTGGAGGCCGATGTATTGAATCTCGACGCAATTTGAGTGTTCCATCGGCATTAGAAGGCCCTGAACGTTACAATTAACTATCATTTTTGCGTCGGATTCGAAAATCTAGACTCACAGGACAACGACCATAAGGTGCCCGTGGCAGCAATAGACCCCTGGAGACAAGTCGGCTGGAGGCCGATGTATTGAATCTCGACGCAATTTGAGTGTCCCATCGTCATTAGAAGGCCCTGAACGTTACAATTAACTACCATTTTTGCGTCGGATTCGATAATCTAAACTCACAGGAGAACGACCATAAGGTGCCCGAGGCAGCAATAGACCCTTGGAGACAAGTCGGCTGGAGGCCGATGTATTGAATCTCGACGCAATTTGAGTGTTCCATCGGCATTAGAAGGCCCTGAACGTTACAATTAACTACCATTTTTGCGTCGGATTCGAAAATCTAGACTCACAGGACAACGACCATAAGGTGCCCGAGGCAGCAATAGACCCTTGGAGACAAGTCGGCTGGAGGCCGATGTATTGAATCTCGACGCAATTTGAGTGATCCATCGGCATTAGGAGGCGCTGAACGTTACAATTCACTATCATTTTTGCGTCGGATTCGAAAATCTAGACTCACAGGAGAAGGATCATATTGTGCCCGAGACAGCAATATCCCCTTGGCGACAAGTCGGCTGGAGGACGATGTATTGAATCTCGACGCTATTTGAGTGTCCCATCGTCATTAGAAGGCCCTGAACGTTACAATTAACTATCATTTTTGCGTCGGATTCAATAATCTAAACTCACAGGAGAACGACCATAAGGTGCCCGAGGCAGCAATAGACCCTTGGAGACAAGTCGGCTGGAGGACGATGTGTTGGATCGCGACGCAATTTGAGTGTTCCATCGTCATTACAAGGCCCTGAACGTTACAATTAACTATCATTTTTGCGTCGGATTCGAAAATCTAGACTCACAGGAGAACGACCATAAGGTGCCCGAGGCAGCAATAGACCCTTGGAGACAAGTCGGCTGGAGGACGATGTATTGGATCGCGACGCAATTTGAGTCTTCTATCGTCATTAGGAGGCGCTGAACGTTACAATTCACTATCATTTTTGCGTCGGATTCGAAAATCTATACTCACAGGAGAAGGACCATGTGGTGCCCGAGGCAGCGATATCCCCTTGGAGACAAGTAGGCTGGAGGCCGATGTATTGAATCTCGACGCAATTTGAGTGTTCCATCGTCATTAGAAGGCGCTGAACGTTACTATTAACTATCATTTTTGCGTCGGATTCGAAAATCTAGACTCACAGGAGAAGGACCATGTGGTGCCCGAGGCAGCGATATCCCCTTGTAGACAAGTAGGCTGGAGGCCGATGTATTGAATCTCGACGCAATTTGAGTGTTCCATCGTCATTAGAAGGCCTTGAACGTTACAATTAACTATGATTTTTGCGTCGGATTCGAAAATCTAGACTCACAGGACAACGACCATAAGGTGCCCGAGGCAGCGATATCCCCTTGGAGACAAGTAGGCTGGAGGCCGATGTATTGAATCTCGACGCAATTTGAGTGTTCCATCGTCATTAGAAGGCCCTGAACGTTACAATTAACTATCAGTTTCGCGTCGGATTCGAAAATCTACTCACAGGAGAAGTTCATACGGTGGTCGAGACAGCAATATACCCCTTGGAGACAAATCGGCTGGAGGACGATGTATTGAATCTCGACGCAATTTGAGTCTTCTGTCGTCATTAGGAGGCGCTGAACGTTACAATTCACTATCATTTTTGCGTCGGATTCGAAAATCTAGACTCACAGGAGGAGGACCATGTGGTGCCCGAGGCAGCGATATCCCCTTGGAGACAAGTAGGCTGGAGGCCGATGTATTGAATCTCGACGCAATTTGAGTGTCCCATCGTCATTAGAAGGCCCTGAACGTTACAATTAACTACCATTTTTGCGTCGGATTCGATAATCTAAACTCACAGGAGAACGACCATAAGGTGCCCGAGGCAGCAATAGACCCTTGGAGACAAGTCGGCTGGAGGCAGGTGTATTGAATCTCGACGCAATTTGAGTGTTCCATCGGCATTAGAAGGCCCTGAACGTTACAATTAACTATCATTTTTGCGTCGGATTCGAAAATCTAGACTCACAGGACAACGACCATAAGGTGCCCGAGGCAGCAATAGACCCTTGGAGACAAGTCGGCTGGAGGCCGATGTATTGAATCTCGACGCAATTTGAGTGATCCATCGGCATTAGGAGGCGCTGAACGTTACAATTCACTATCATTTTTGCGTCGGATTCGAAAATCTAGACTCACAGGAGAAGGATCATATTGTGCCCGAGACAGCAATATCCCCTTGGAGACAAGTCGGCTGGAGGACGATGTATTGAATCTCGACGCAATTTGAGTGTCCCATCGTCATTAGAAGGCCCTGAACGTTACAATTAACTATCATTTTTGCGTCGGATTCGATAATCTAAACTCACAGGAGAACGACCATAAGGTGCCCGAGGCAGCAATAGACCCTTGGAGACAAGTCGGCTGGAGGACGATGTATTGGATCGCGACGCAATTTGAGTGTTCCATCGTCATTACAAGGCCCTGAACGTTACAATTAACTATCATTTTTGCGTCGGATTCGAAAATCTAGACTCACAGGAGAACGACCATAAGGTGCCCGAGGCAGCAATAGACCCTTGGAGACAAGTCGGCTGGAGGACGATGTATTGGATCGCGACGCAATTTGAGTCTTCTATCGTCATTAGGAGGCGCTGAACGTTACAATTCACTATCATTTTTGCGTCGGATTCGAAAATGTATACTCACAGGAGAAGGACCATGTGGTGCCCGAGGCAGCGATATCCCCTTGGAGACAAGTAGGCTGGAGGCCGATGTATTGAATCTCGACGCAATTTGAGTGTTCCATCGTCATTAGAAGGCCCTGAACGTTACAATTAACTATCATTTTTGCGTCGGATTCGAAAATCTAGACTCACAGGAGAACGACCATAAGGTGCCCGAGGCAGCAATAGACCCTTGGAGACAAGTCGGCTGGAGGCCGATGTATTGAATCTCGACGCAATTTGAGTGTTCCATCGGCATTAGGAGGCCCTGAACGTTACAATTAACTATCATTTTTGCGTCGGATTCGATAATCTAAACTCACAGGAGAACGACCATAAGGTGCCCGAGGCAGCAATAGACCCTTGGAGACAGGTCGGCTGGAGGCCGATGTATTGAATCTCGACGCAATTTGAGTGTTCCATCGGCATTAGAAGGCCCTGAACGTTACAATTCACTATCATTTTTGCGTCGGATTCGAAAATCTAGACTCACAGGAGAACGACCATAAGGTGCCCGAGGCAGCAATAGACCCTTGGAGACAAGTCGGCTGGAGGCCGATGTATTGAATCTCGACGAATTTTGAGTGTTCCATCGGCATTAGAAGGCCCTGAACGTTACAATTCACTATCATTTTTGCGTCGGATTCGAAAATCTAGACTCACAGGACAACGACCATAAGGTGCCCGAGGCAGCAATAGACCCTTGGAGACAAGTCGGCTGGAGGCCGATGTATTGAATCTCGACGCAATTTGAGTGTTCCATCGGCATTAGGAGGCCCTGAACGTTACAATTAACTATCATTTTTGCGTCGGGTTCGAAAATCTAGACTCACAGGACAACGACCATAAGGTGCCCGAGGCTTGGAGACAAGTTGGCTGGAGGCCGATGTATTGAATCTCGACGCAATTTGAGTGTTCCATCGGCATTAGGAGGCCCTGAACGTTATAATTAACGATCATTTTTGCGTCGGATTCGATAATCTAAACTCACAGGAGAACGACCATAAGGTGCCCGAGGCAGCAATAGACCCTTGGAGACAAGTCGGCTGGAGGCCGATGTATTGAATCTCGACGCAATTTGAGTGTTCCATCGGCATTAGGAGGCCCTGAACGTTACAATTAACTATCATTTTTGCGTCGGGTTTGAAAATCTAGACTCACAGGAGAACGACCATAAGGTGACCGAGGCAGCAATAGACCCTTGGAGACAAGTCGGCTGGAGGCCGATGTATTGAATCTCGACGCAATTTGAGTGTTCCATCGGCATTAGAAGGCCCTGAACGTTACAATTAAGTATCATTTTTGCGTCGGATTCGATAATCTAGACTCACAGGAGAACGACCATAAGGTGCCCGAGGCAGCAATAGACCCTTGGAGACAAGTCGGCTGGAGGCCGATGTATTGAATCTCGACGCAATTTGAGTGTTCCATCGTCATTAGGAGGCGCTGAACGTTACAATTCACTATCATTTTTGCGTCGGATTCGAAAATCTAGACTCACAGGAGAAGGACCTTGTGGTGAACGAGGCAGCGATATCCCCTTGGAGACAAGTAGGCTGGAGGCCGATGTATTGAATCTCGACGCAATTTGAGTGTCCCATCGTCATTAGAAGGCCCTGAACGTTACAATTAACTACCATTTTTGCGTCGGATTCGATAATCTAAACTCACAGGAGAACGACCATAAGGTGCCCGAGGCAGCAATAGACCCTTGGAGACAAGTCGGCTGGAGGCCGATGTATTGAATCTCGACGCAATTTGAGTGTTCCATCGGCATTAGAAGGCCCTGAACGTTACAATTAACTATCATTTTTGCGTCGGATTCGAAAATCTAGACTCACAGGACAACGACCATAAGGTGCCCGAGGCAGCAATAGACCCTTGGAGACAAGTCGGCTGGAGGCCGATGTATTGAATCTCGACGCAATTTGAGTGATCCATCGGCATTAGGAGGCGCTGAACGTTACAATTCACTATCATTTTTGCGTCGGATTCGATAATCTAAACTCACAGCAGAACGACCATAAGGTGCCCGAGGCAGCAATAGACCCTTGGAGACAAGTCGGCTGGAGGCCGATGTATTGAATCTCGACGCAATATGAGTGTTCCATCGGCATTAGGAGGCCCTGAACGTTACAATTAACTATCATTTTTGCGTCGGGTTCGAAAATCTAGACTCACAGGACAACGACCATAAGGTGCCCGAGGCAGCAATAGACCCTTGGAGACAAGTTGGCTGGAGGCCGATGTATTGAATCTCGACGCAATATGAGTGTTCCATCGGCATTAGGAGGCCCTGAACGTTATAATTAACGATCATTTTTGCGTCGGATTCGATAATCTAAACTCACAGGAGAACGACCATAAGGTGCCCGAGGCAGCAATAGACCCTTGGAGACAAGTCGGCTGGAGGCCGATGTATTGAATCTCGACGCAATTTGAGTGTTCCATCGGCATTAGGAGGCCCTGAACGTTACAATTAACTATCATTTTTGCGTCGGGTTCGAAAATCTAGACTCACAGGAGAACGACCATAAGGTGCCCGAGGCAGCAATAGACCCTTGGAGACAAGTCGGCTGGAGGCCGATGTATTGAATCTCGACGCAATTTGAGTGTTCCATCGGCATTAGGAGGCCCTGAACGTTACAATTAACTATCATTTTTGCGTCGGATTCGATAATCTAAACTCACAGGAGAACGACCATAAGGTGCCCGAGGCAGCAATAGACCCTTGGAGACAAGTCGGCTGGAGGCCGATGTATTGAATCTCGACGCAATTTGAGTGTTCCATCGGCATTAGAAGGCCCTGAACGTTACAATTCACTATCATTTTTGCGTCGGATTCGAAAATCTAGACTCACAGGAGAACGACCATAAGGTGCCCGAGGCAGCAATAGACCCTTGGAGACAAGTCGGCTGGAGGCCGATGTATTGAATCTCGACGAATTTTGAGTGTTCCATCGGCATTAGAAGGCCCTGAACGTTACAATTCACTATCATTTTTGCGTCGGATTCGAAAATCTAGACTCACAGGACAACGACCATAAGGTGCCCGAGGCAGCAATAGACCCTTGGAGACAAGTCGGCTGGAGGCCGATGTATTGAATCTCGACGCAATTTGAGTGTTCCATCGGCATTAGGAGGCCCTGAACGTTACAATTAACTATCATTTTTGCGTCGGGTTCGAAAATCTAGACTCACAGGACAACGACCATAAGGTGCCCGAGGCTTGGAGACAAGTTGGCTGGAGGCCGATGTATTGAATCTCGACGCAATTTGAGTGTTCCATCGGCATTAGGAGGCCCTGAACGTTATAATTAACGATCATTTTTGCGTCGGATTCGATAATCTAAACTCACAGGAGAACGACCATAAGGTGCCCGAGGCAGCAATAGACCCTTGGAGACAAGTCGGCTGGAGGCCGATGTATTGAATCTCGACGCAATTTGAGTGTTCCATCGGCATTAGGAGGCCCTGAACGTTACAATTAACTATCATTTTTGCGTCGGGTTTGAAAATCTAGACTCACAGGAGAACGACCATAAGGTGACCGAGGCAGCAATAGACCCTTGGAGACAAGTCGGCTGGAGGCCGATGTATTGAATCTCGACGCAATTTGAGTGTTCCATCGGCATTAGAAGGCCCTGAACGTTACAATTAAGTATCATTTTTGCGTCGGATTCGATAATCTAGACTCACAGGAGAACGACCATAAGGTGCCCGAGGCAGCAATAGACCCTTGGAGACAAGTCGGCTGGAGGACGATGTATTGGATCGCGACGCAATTTGAGTGTTCCATCGTCATTACAAGGCCCTGAACGTTACAATTAACTATCATTTTTGCGTCGGATTCGAAAATCTAGACTCACAGGAGAACGACCATAAGGTGCCCGAGGCAGCAATAGACCCTTGGAGACAAGTCGGCTGGAGGACGATGTATTGGATCGCGACGCAATTTGAGTCTTCTATCGTCATTAGGAGGCGCTGAACGTTACAATTCACTATCATTTTTGCGTCGGATTCGAAAATCTATACTCACAGGAGAAGGACCACGTGGTGCCCGAGGCAGCGATATCCCCTTGGAGACAAGTAGGCTGGAGGCCGATGTATTGAATCTCGACGCAATTTGAGTGTTCCATCGTCATTAGAAGGCCCTGAACGTTACAATTAACTATCATTTTTGCGTCGGATTCGAAAATCTAGACTCACAGGAGAACGACCATAAGGTGCCCGAGGCAGCAATAGACCCTTGGAGACAAGTCGGCTGGAGGCCGATGTATTGAATCTCGACGCAATTTGAGTGTTCCATCGGCATTAGGAGGCCCTGAACGTTACAATTAACTATCATTTTTGCGTCGGATTCGATAATCTAAACTCACAGGAGAACGACCATAAGGTGCCCGAGGCAGCAATAGACCCTTGGAGACAGGTCGGCTGGAGGCCGATGTATTGAATCTCGACGCAATTTGAGTGTTCCATCGGCATTAGAAGGCCCTGAACGTTACAATTCACTATCATTTTTGCGTCGGATTCGAAAATCTAGACTCACAGGAGAACGACCATAAGGTGCCCGAGGCAGCAATAGACCCTTGGAGACAAGTCGGCTGGAGGCCGATGTATTGAATCTCGACGAATTTTGAGTGTTCCATCGGCATTAGAAGGCCCTGAACGTTACAATTCACTATCATTTTTGCGTCGGATTCGAAAATCTAGACTCACAGGACAACGACCATAAGGTGCCCGAGGCAGCAATAGACCCTTGGAGACAAGTCGGCTGGAGGCCGATGTATTGAATCTCGACGCAATTTGAGTGTTCCATCGGCATTAGGAGGCCCTGAACGTTACAATTAACTATCATTTTTGCGTCGGGTTCGAAAATCTAGACTCACAGGACAACGACCATAAGGTGCCCGAGGCTTGGAGACAAGTTGGCTGGAGGCCGATGTATTGAATCTCGACGCAATTTGAGTGTTCCATCGGCATTAGGAGGCCCTGAACGTTATAATTAACGATCATTTTTGCGTCGGATTCGATAATCTAAACTCACAGGAGAACGACCATAAGGTGCCCGAGGCAGCAATAGACCCTTGGAGACAAGTCGGCTGGAGGCCGATGTATTGAATCTCGACGCAATTTGAGTGTTCCATCGGCATTAGGAGGCCCTGAACGTTACAATTAACTATCATTTTTGCGTCGGGTTTGAAAATCTAGACTCACAGGAGAACGACCATAAGGTGACCGAGGCAGCAATAGACCCTTGGAGACAAGTCGGCTGGAGGCCGATGTATTGAATCTCGACGCAATTTGAGTGTTCCATCGGCATTAGAAGGCCCTGAACGTTACAATTAAGTATCATTTTTGCGTCGGATTCGATAATCTAGACTCACAGGAGAACGACCATAAGGTGCCCGAGGCAGCAATAGACCCTTGGAGACAAGTCGGCTGGAGGCCGATGTATTGAATCTCGACGCAATTTGAGTGTTCCATCGTCATTAGGAGGCGCTGAACGTTACAATTCACTATCATTTTTGCGTCGGATTCGAAAATCTAGACTCACAGGAGAAGGACCTTGTGGTGAACGAGGCAGCGATATCCCCTTGGAGACAAGTAGGCTGGAGGCCGATGTATTGAATCTCGACGCAATTTGAGTGTCCCATCGTCATTAGAAGGCCCTGAACGTTACAATTAACTACCATTTTTGCGTCGGATTCGATAATCTAAACTCACAGGAGAACGACCATAAGGTGCCCGAGGCAGCAATAGACCCTTGGAGACAAGTCGGCTGGAGGCCGATGTATTGAATCTCGACGCAATTTGAGTGTTCCATCGGCATTAGAAGGCCCTGAACGTTACAATTAACTATCATTTTTGCGTCGGATTCGAAAATCTAGACTCACAGGACAACGACCATAAGGTGCCCGAGGCAGCAATAGACCCTTGGAGACAAGTCGGCTGGAGGCCGATGTATTGAATCTCGACGCAATTTGAGTGATCCATCGGCATTAGGAGGCGCTGAACGTTACAATTCACTATCATTTTTGCGTCGGATTCGATAATCTAAACTCACAGCAGAACGACCATAAGGTGCCCGAGGCAGCAATAGACCCTTGGAGACAAGTCGGCTGGAGGCCGATGTATTGAATCTCGACGCAATATGAGTGTTCCATCGGCATTAGGAGGCCCTGAACGTTACAATTAACTATCATTTTTGCGTCGGGTTCGAAAATCTAGACTCACAGGACAACGACCATAAGGTGCCCGAGGCAGCAATAGACCCTTGGAGACAAGTTGGCTGGAGGCCGATGTATTGAATCTCGACGCAATATGAGTGTTCCATCGGCATTAGGAGGCCCTGAACGTTATAATTAACGATCATTTTTGCGTCGGATTCGATAATCTAAACTCACAGGAGAACGACCATAAGGTGCCCGAGGCAGCAATAGACCCTTGGAGACAAGTCGGCTGGAGGCCGATGTATTGAATCTCGACGCAATTTGAGTGTTCCATCGGCATTAGGAGGCCCTGAACGTTACAATTAACTATCATTTTTGCGTCGGGTTCGAAAATCTAGACTCACAGGAGAACGACCATAAGGTGCCCGAGGCAGCAATAGACCCTTGGAGACAAGTCGGCTGGAGGCCGATGTATTGAATCTCGACGCAATTTGAGTGTTCCATCGGCATTAGGAGGCCCTGAACGTTACAATTAACTATCATTTTTGCGTCGGATTCGATAATCTAAACTCACAGGAGAACGACCATAAGGTGCCCGAGGCAGCAATAGACCCTTGGAGACAAGTCGGCTGGAGGCCGATGTATTGAATCTCGACGCAATTTGAGTGTTCCATCGGCATTAGAAGGCCCTGAACGTTACAATTCACTATCATTTTTGCGTCGGATTCGAAAATCTAGACTCACAGGAGAACGACCATAAGGTGCCCGAGGCAGCAATAGACCCTTGGAGACAAGTCGGCTGGAGGCCGATGTATTGAATCTCGACGAATTTTGAGTGTTCCATCGGCATTAGAAGGCCCTGAACGTTACAATTCACTATCATTTTTGCGTCGGATTCGAAAATCTAGACTCACAGGACAACGACCATAAGGTGCCCGAGGCAGCAATAGACCCTTGGAGACAAGTCGGCTGGAGGCCGATGTATTGAATCTCGACGCAATTTGAGTGTTCCATCGGCATTAGGAGGCCCTGAACGTTACAATTAACTATCATTTTTGCGTCGGGTTCGAAAATCTAGACTCACAGGACAACGACCATAAGGTGCCCGAGGCTTGGAGACAAGTTGGCTGGAGGCCGATGTATTGAATCTCGACGCAATTTGAGTGTTCCATCGGCATTAGGAGGCCCTGAACGTTATAATTAACGATCATTTTTGCGTCGGATTCGATAATCTAAACTCACAGGAGAACGACCATAAGGTGCCCGAGGCAGCAATAGACCCTTGGAGACAAGTCGGCTGGAGGCCGATGTATTGAATCTCGACGCAATTTGAGTGTTCCATCGGCATTAGGAGGCCCTGAACGTTACAATTAACTATCATTTTTGCGTCGGGTTTGAAAATCTAGACTCACAGGAGAACGACCATAAGGTGACCGAGGCAGCAATAGACCCTTGGAGACAAGTCGGCTGGAGGCCGATGTATTGAATCTCGACGCAATTTGAGTGTTCCATCGGCATTAGAAGGCCCTGAACGTTACAATTAAGTATCATTTTTGCGTCGGATTCGATAATCTAGACTCACAGGAGAACGACCATAAGGTGCCCGAGGCAGCAATAGACCCTTGGAGACAAGTCGGCTGGAGGCCGATGTATTGAATCTCGACGCAATTTGAGTGTTCCATCGTCATTAGGAGGCGCTGAACGTTACAATTCACTATCATTTTTGCGTCGGATTCGAAAATCTAGACTCACAGGAGAAGGACCTTGTGGTGAACGAGGCAGCGATATCCCCTTGGAGACAAGTAGGCTGGAGGCCGATGTATTGAATCTCGACGCAATTTGAGTGTCCCATCGTCATTAGAAGGCCCTGAACGTTACAATTAACTACCATTTTTGCGTCGGATTCGATAATCTAAACTCACAGGAGAACGACCATAAGGTGCCCGAGGCAGCAATAGACCCATGGAGACAAGTCGGCTGGAGGCCGATGTATTGAATCTCGACGCAATTTGAGTGTTCCATCGGCATTAGAAGGCCCTGAACGTTACAATTAACTATCATTTTTGCGTCGGATTCGAAAATCTAGACTCACAGGACAACGACCATAAGGTGCCCGAGGCAGCAATAGACCCTTGGAGACAAGTCGGCTGGAGGCCGATGTATTGAATCTCGACGCAATTTGAGTGATCCATCGGCATTAGGAGGCGCTGAACGTTACAATTCACTATCATTTTTGCGTCGGATTCGAAAATCTAGACTCACAGGAGAATGACCATAAGGTGCCCGAGGCAGCAATAGACCCTTGGAGACAAGTCGGCTGGAGGACGATGTATTGGATCGCGACGCAATTTGAGTCTTCTATCGTCATTAGGAGCCCCTGAACGTTACAATTCACTATCACTTTTGCGTCGGATTCGAAAATCTAGACTCACAGGAGAAGGACCATGTGGTGCCCGAGGCAGCGATATCCCCTTGGAGACAAGTCGGCTGGAGGCCGATGTATTGAATCTCGACGCAATTTGAGTGTTCCATCGTCATTAGAAGGCCCTAAACGTTACAATTAACTATCATTTTTGCGTCGGATTCGAAAATCTAGACTCACAGGAGAAGGACCATGTGGTGCCCGAGGCAGC
This sequence comes from Schistocerca americana, assembly GCF_021461395.2. NCBI lineage: Eukaryota > Metazoa > Arthropoda > Insecta > Orthoptera > Acrididae > Schistocerca > Schistocerca americana. Next base: position 19,900 of record NW_025726516.1, read on the forward strand.
GATATCCCCTTGGAGACAAGTAGGCTGGAGGCCGATGTATTGAATCTCGACGCAATTTGAGTGTTCCATCGTCATTAGAAGGCCCTGAACGTTACAATTAACTATGATTTTTGCGTCGGATTCGAAAATCTAGACTCACAGGACAACGACCATAAGGTGCCCGAGGCAGCGATATCCCCTTGGAGACAAGTAGGCTGGAGGCCGATGTATTGAATCTCGACGCAATTTGAGTGTTCCATCGTCATTAGAAGGCCCTGAACGTTACAATTAACTATCAGTTTCGCGTCGGATTCGAAAATCTACTCACAGGAGAAGTTCATACGGTGGTCGAGACAGCAATATACCCCTTGGAGACAAATCGGCTGGAGGACGATGTATTGAATCTCGACGCAATTTGAGTCTTCTGTCGTCATTAGGAGGCGCTGAACGTTACAATTCACTATCATTTTTGCGTCGGATTCGAAAATCTAGACTCACAGGAGAAGGACCATGTGGTGCCCGAGGCAGCGATATCCCCTTGGAGAAAGTAGGCTGGAGGCCGATGTATTGAATCTCGACGCAATTTGAGTGTCCCATCGTCATTAGAAGGCCCTGAACGCTACAATTAACTATCATTTTTGCGTCGGATTCGATAATCTAAACCCACAGGAGAACGACCATAAGGTGCCCGAGGCAGCAATAGACCCTTGGAGACAAGTCGGCTGGAGGCCGATGTATTGAATCTCGACGCAATTTGAGTGTTCCATCGGTGTTAGAAGGCCCTGAACGTTACAATTAACTATCATTTTTGCGTCGGATTCGAAAATCTAGACTCACAGGACAACGACCATAAGGTGCCCGAGGCAGCAATAGACCCTTGGAGACAAGTCGGCTGGAGGCCGATGTATTGAATCTCGACGCAATTTGAGTGATCCATCGGCATTAGGAGGCGCTGAACGTTACAATTCACTATCATTTTTGCGTCGGATTCGAAAATCTAGACTCACAGGAGAAGGATCATATTGTGCCCGAGACAGCAATATCCCCTTGGAGACAAGTCGGCAGGAGGACGATGTATTGAATCTCGACGCAATTTGAGTATCCCATCGTCATTAGAAGGCCCTGAACGTTACAATTAACTATCATTTTTGCGTCGGATTCGATAATCTAAACTCACAGGAGAACGACCATAAGGTGCCCGAGGCAGCAATAGACCCTTGGAGACAAGTCGGCTGGAGGACGATGTATTGGATCGCGACGCAATTTGAGTGTTCCATCGTCATTACAAGGCCCTGAACGTTACAATTAACTATCATTTTTGCGTCGGATTCGAAAATCTAGACTCACAGGAGAACGACCATAAGGTGCCCGAGGCAGCAATAGACCCTTGGAGACAAGTCGGCTGGAGGACGATGTATTGGATCGCGACGCAATTTGAGTCTTCTATCGTCATTAGGAGGCGCTGAACGTTACAATTCACTATCATTTTTGCGTCGGATTCGAAAATCTATACTCACAGGAGAAGGACCATGTGGTGCCCGAGGCAGCGATATCCCCTTGGAGACAAGTAGGCTGGAGGCCGATGTATTGAATCTCGACGCAATTTGAGTGTTCCATCGTCATTAGAAGGCCCTGAACGTTACAATTAACTATCATTTTTGCGTCGGATTCGAAAATCTAGACTCACAGGAGAAGGACCATGTGGTGCCCGAGGCAGCGATATCCCCTTGGAGACAAGTAGGCTGGAGGCCGATGTATTGAATCTCGACGCAATTTGAGTGTTCCATCGTCATTAGAAGGCCCTGAACGTTACAATTAACTATCATTTTTGCGTCGAATTCGAAAATCTAGACTCACAGGACAACGACCATAAGGTGCCCGAGGCAGCAATAGACCCTTGGAGACAAGTAGGCTGGAGGCCGATGTATTGAATCTCGACGCAATTTGAGTGTTCCATCGGCATTAGGAGGACCTGAACGTTATAATTAACGATCATTTTTGCGTCGGATTCGATAATCTAAACTCACAGGAGAACGATCATAAGGTGCCCGAGGCAGCAATAGACCCTTGGAGACAAGTCGGCTGGAGGCCGATGTATTGAATCTCGACGCAATTTGAGGCTTCTATCGTCATTAGGAGGCCCTGAACGTTACAATTAACTATCATTTTTGCGTCGCATTCGAAAATCTAGACTCACAGGAAAACGACCATAAGGTGCCCGAGGCAGCAATAGACCCTTGGAGACAAGTCGGCTGGAGGCCGATGCATTGAATCTCGACGCAATTTGAGTCTTCTATCGTCATTAGGAGGCGCTGAACGTTACAATTAACTATCATTTTTGCGTCGGATTCGAAAATCTAGACTCACAGGAGAATGACCATAAGGTGCCCGAGGCAGCAATAGACCCTTGGAGACAAGTCGGCTGGAGGCCGATGTATTGAATCTCGACGCAATTTGAGTGTTATATCGGCATTAGAAGGTACTGAACGTTACAATTAACTATCATTTTTGCGTCGGATTCGATAATCTAGACTCACAGGAGAACGACCATAAGGTGCCCGAGGCAGCAATAGACCCTTGGAGACAAGTCGGCTGGAGGACGATGTATTGGATCGCGACGCAATTTGAGTCTTCTATCGTCATTAGGAGGCGCTGAACGTTACAATTCACTATCATTTTTGCGTCGGATTCGAAAATCTAGACTCACAGGAGAAGGATCATATTGTGCCCGAGACAGCAATATCCCCTTGGAGACAAGTCGGCAGGAGGACGATGTATTGAATCTCGACGCAATTTGAGTGTCCCATCGTCATTAGAAGGCCCTGAACGTTACAATTAACTATCATTTTTGCGTCGGATTCGATAATCTAAACTCACAGGAGAACGACCATAAGGTGCCCGAGGCAGCAATAGACCCTTGGAGACAAGTCGGCTGGAGGCCGATGTATTGACTCTCGACGCAATTTGAGTGTTCCATCGGCATTAGAAGGCCCTGAACGTTACAAGTAACTATCATTTTTGCGTCGGATTCGAAAATCTAGACTCACAGGAGAAGGACCATGTGGTGCCCGAGGCAGCGATATCCCCTTGGAGACAAGTAGGCTGGAGGCCGATGTATTGAATCTCGACGCAATTTGAGTGTTCCATCGTCATTAGAAGGCCCTGAACGTTACAATTAACTATCATTTTTGCGTCGAATTCGAAAATCTAGACTCACAGGACAACGACCATAAGGTGCCCGAGGCAGCAATAGACCCTTGGAGACAAGTAGGCTGGAGGCCGATGTATTGAATCTCGACGCAATTTGAGTGTTCCATCGGCATTAGGAGGACCTGAACGTTACAATTAACTATCAGTTTCGCGTCGGATTCGAAAATCTACTCACAGGAGAAGTTCATACGGTGGTCGAGACAGCAATATACCCCTTGGAGACAAATCGGCTGGAGGACGATGTATTGAATCTCGACGCAATTTGAGTCTTCTGTCGTCATTAGGAGGCGCTGAACGTTACAATTCACTATCATTTTTGCGTCGGATTCGAAAATCTAGACTCACAGGAGAAGGACCTTGTGGTGCCCGAGGCAGCGATATCCCCTTGGAGAAAGTAGGCTGGAGGCCGATGTATTGAATCTCGACGCAATTTGAGTGTCCCATCGTCATTAGAAGGCCCTGAACGTTACAATTAACTATCATTTTTGCGTCGGATTCGATAATCTAAACTCACAGGAGAACGACCATAAGGTGCCCGAGGCAGCAATAGATCCTTGGAGACAAGTCGGCTGGAGGTCGATGTATTGAATCTCGACGCAATTTGAGTGTTCCATCGGCATTAGAAGGCCCTGAACGTTACAATTAACTATCATTTTTGCGTCGGATTCGAAAATCTAGACTCACAGGACAACGACCATAAGGTGCCCGAGGCAGCAATAGACCCTTGGAGACAAGTCGGCTGGAGGCCGATGTATTGAATCTCGACGCAATTTGAGTGATCCATCGGCATTAGGAGGCGCTGAACGTTACAATTCACTATCATTTTTGCGTCGGATTCGAAAATCTATACTCACAGGAGAAGGACCATGTGGTGCCCGAGGCAGCGATATCCCCTTGGAGACAAGTAGGCTGGAGGCCGATGTATTGAATCTCGACGCAATTTGAGTGTTCCATCGTCATTAGAAGGCCCTGAACGTTACAATTAACTATCATTTTTGCGTCGGATTCGAAAATCTAGACTCACAGGAGAAGGACCATGTGGTGCCCGAGGCAGCGATATCCCCTTGGAGACAAGTAGGCTGGAGGCCGATGTATTGAATCTCGACGCAATTTGAGTGTTCCATCGTCATTAGAAGGCCCTGAACGTTACAATTAACTATCATTTTTGCGTCGAATTCGAAAATCTAGACTCACAGGACAACGACCATAAGGTGCCCGAGGCAGCAATAGACCCTTGGAGACAAGTAGGCTGGAGGCCGATGTATTGAATCTCGACGCAATTTGAGTGTTCCATCGGCATTAGAAGGTCCTGAACGTTACAATTAACTATCATTTTTGCGTCGGATTCGATAATCTAGACTCACAGGAGAACGACCATAAGGTGCCCGAGGCAGCAATAGACCCTTGGAGACAAGTCGGCTGGAGGACGATGTATTGGATCGCGACGCAATTTGAGTCTTCTATCGTCATTAGGAGGCGCTGAACGTTACAATTCACTATCATTTTTGCGTCGGATTCGAAAATCTAGACTCACAGGAGAAGGATCATATTGTGCCCGAGACAGCAATATCCCCTTGGAGACAAGTCGGCAGGAGGACGATGTATTGAATCTCGACGCAATTTGAGTGTCCCATCGTCATTAGAAGGCCCTGAACGTTACAATTAACTATCATTTTTGCGTCGGATTCGATAATCTAAACTCACAGGAGAACGACCATAAGGTGCCCGAGGCAGCAATAGACCCTTGGAGACAAGTCGGCTGGAGGACGATGTATTGGATCGCGACGCAATTTGAGTGTTCCATCGTCATTACAAGGCCCTGAACGTTACAATTAACTATCATTTTTGCGTCGGATTCGAAAATCTAGACTCACAGGAGAACGACCATAAGGTGCCCGAGGCAGCAATAGACCCTTGGAGACAAGTCGGCTGGAGGACGATGTATTGGATCGCGACGCAATTTGAGTCTTCTATCGTCATTAGGAGGCGCTGAACGTTACAATTCACTATCATTTTTGCGTCGGATTCGAAAATCTATACTCACAGGAGAAGGACCATGTGGTGCCCGAGGCAGCGATATCCCCTTGGAGACAAGTAGGCTGGAGGCCGATGTATTGAATCTCGACGCAATTTGAGTGTTCCATCGTCATTAGAAGGCCCTGAACGTTACAATTAACTATCATTTTTGGGTCGGATTCGAAAATCTAGACTCACAGGAGAAGGACCATGTGGTGCCCGAGGCAGCGATATCCCCTTGGAGACAAGTAGGCTGGAGGCCGATGTATTGAATCTCGACGCAATTTGAGTGTTCCATCGTCATTAGAAGGCCCTGAACGTTACAATTAACTATCATTTTTGCGTCGAATTCGAAAATCTAGACTCACAGGACAACGACCATAAGGTGCCCGAGGCAGCAATAGACCCTTGGAGACAAGTAGGCTGGAGGCCGATGTATTGAATCTCGACGCAATTTGAGTGTTCCATCGGCATTAGGAGGACCTGAACGTTATAATTAACGATCATTTTTGCGTCGGATTCGATAATCTAAACTCACAGGAGAACGATCATAAGGTGCCCGAGGCAGCAATAGACCCTTGGAGACAAGTCGGCTGGAGGCCGATGTATTGTTTCTCGACGCAATTTGAGGCTTCTATCGTCATTAGGAGGCCCTGAACGTTACAATTAACTATCATTTTTGCGTCGGATTCGAAAATCTAGACTCACAGGAGAACGACCATAAGGTGCCCGAGGCAGCAATAGACCCTTGGAGACAAGTCAACTGGAGGCCGATGCATTGAATCTCGACGCAATTTGAGTTTTCTATCGTCATTAGGAGGCGCTGAACGTTACAATTAACAATCATTTTTGCGTCGGATTCGAAAATCTAGACTCACAGGAGAATGACCATAAGGTGCCCGAGGCAGCAATAGACCCTTGGAGACAAGTCGGCTGGAGGACGATGTATTGAATCTCGACGCAATTTGAGTGTTCCATCGGCATTAGAAGGTCCTGAACGTTACAATTAACTATCATTTTTGCGTCGGATTCGATAATCTAGACTCACAGGAGAACGACCATAAGGTGCCCCAGGCAGCAATAGACCCTTGGAGACAAGTCGGCTGGAGGACGATGTATTGGATCGCGACGCAATTTGAGTCTTCTATCGTCATTAGGAGGCGCTGAACGTTACAATTCACTATCATTTTTGCGTCGGATTCTAAAATCTAGACTCACAGGAGAAGGATCATATTGTGCCCGAGACAGCAATATCCCCTTGGAGACAAGTCGGCAGGAGGACGATGTATTGAATCTCGACGCAATTTGAGTGTCCCATCGTCATTAGAAGGCCCTGAACGTTACAATTAACTATCATTTTTGCGTCGGATTCGATAATCTAAACTCACAGGAGAACGACCATAAGGTGCCCGAGGCAGCAATAGACCCTTGGAGACAAGTCGGCTGGAGGCCGATGTATTGAATCTCGACGCAATTTGAGTGTTCCATCGGCATTAGAAGGCCCTGAACGTTACAATTAACTATCATTTTTGCGTCGGATTCGAAAATCTAGACTCACAGGACAACGACCATAAGGTGCCCGAGGCAGCAATAGACCATTGGAGACAAGTCGGCTGGAGGCCGATGTATTGAATCTCGACGCAATTTGAGTGATCCATCGGCATTAGGAGGCGCTGAACGTTACAATTCACTATCAATTTTGCGTCGGATTCGAAAATCTAGACTCACAGGAGAAGGATCATATTGTGCCCGAGACAGCAATATCCCCTTGGAGACAAGTCGGCAGGAGGACGATGTATTGAATCTCGACGCAATTTGAGTGTCCCATCGTCATTAGAAGGCCCTGAACGTTACAATTAACTATCATTTTTGCGTCGGATTCGATAATCTAAACTCACAGGAGAACGACCATAAGGTGCCCGAGGCAGCAATAGACCCTTGGAGACAAGTCGGCTGGAGGACGATGTATTGGATCGCGACGCAATTTGAGTGTTCCATCCTCATTACAAGGCCCTGAACGTTACAATTAACTATCATTTTTGCGTCGGATTCGAAAATCTAGACTCACAGGAGAACGACCATAAGGTGCCCGAGGCAGCAATAGACCCTTGGAGACAAGTCGGCTGGAGGACGATGTATTGGATCGCGACGCAATTTGAGTCTTCTATCGTCATTAGGAGGCGCTGAACGTTACAATTCACTATCTTTTTTGCGTCGGATTCGAAAATCTATACTCACAGGAGAAGGACCATGTGGTGCCCGAGGCAGCGATATCCCCTTGGAGACAAGTAGGCTGGAGGCCGATGTATTGAATCTCGACGCAATTTGAGTGTTCCATCGTCATTAGAAGGCCCTGAACGTTACAATTAACTATCATTTTTGCGTCGGATTCGAAAATCTAGACTCACAGGAGAAGGACCATGTGGTGCCCGAGGCAGCGATATCCCCTTGGAGACAAGTAGGCTGGAGGCCGATGTATTGAATCTCGACGCAATTTGAGTGTTCCATCGTCATTAGAAGGCCCTGAACGTTACAATTAACTATCATTTTTGCGTCGAATTCGAAAATCTAGACTCACAGGACAACGACCATAAGGTGCCCGAGGCAGCAATAGACCCTTGGAGACAAGTAGGCTGGAGGCCGATGTATTGAATCTCGACGCAATTTGAGTGTTCCATCGGCATTAGGAGGACCTGAACGTTACAATTAACTATCAGTTTCGCGTCGGATTCGAAAATCTACTCACAGGAGAAGTTCATACGGTGGTCGAGACAGCAATATACCCCTTGGAGACAAATCGGCTGGAGGACGATGTATTGAATCTCGACGCAATTTGAGTCTTCTGTCGTCATTAGGAGGCGCTGAACGTTACAATTCACTATCATTTTTGCGTCGGATTCGAAAATCTAGACTCACAGGGGAAGGACCATGTGGTGCCCGAGGCAGCGATATCCCCTTGGAGAAAGTAGGCTGGAGGCCGATGTATTGAATCTCGACGCAATTTGAGTGTCCCATCGTCATTAGAAGGCCCTGAACGTTACAATTAACTATCATTTTTGCGTCGGATTCGATAATCTAAACTCACAGGAGAACGACCATAAGGTGCCCGAGGCAGCAATAGATCCTTGGAGACAAGTCGGCTGGAGGCCGATGTATTGAATCTCGACGCAATTTGAGTGTTCCATCGGCATTAGAAGGCCCTGAACGTTACAATTAACTATCATTTTTGCGTCGGATTCGAAAATCTAGACTCACAGGACAACGACCATAAGGTGCCCGAGGCAGCAATAGAGCCTTGGAGACAAGTCGGCTGGAGGCCGATGTATTGAATCTCGACGCAATTTGAGTGATCCATCGGCATTAGGAGGCGCTGAACGTTACAATTCACTATCATTTTTGCGTCGGATTCGAAAATCTATACTCACAGGAGAAGGACCATGTGGTGCCCGAGGCAGCGATATCCCCTTGGAGACAAGTAGGCTGGAGGCCGATGTATTGAATCTCGACGCAATTTGAGTGTTCCATCGTCATTAGAAGGCCCTGAACGTTACAATTAACTATCATTTTTGCGTCGGATTCGAAAATCTAGACTCACAGGAGAAGGACCATGTGGTGCCCGAGGCAGCGATATCCCCTTGGAGACAAGTAGGCTGGAGGCCGATGTATTGAATCTCGACGCAATTTGAGTGTTCCATCGTCATTAGAAGGCCCTGAACGTTACAATTAACTATCATTTTTGTGTCGAATTCGAAAATCTAGACTCACAGGACAACGACCATAAGGTGCCCGAGGCAGCAATAGACCCTTGGAGACAAGTAGGCTGGAGGCCGATGTATTGAATCTCGACGCAATTTGAGTGTTCCATCGGCATTAGGAGGACCTGAACGTTATAATTAACGATCATTTTTGCGTCGGATTCGATAATCTAAACTCACAGGAGAACGATCATAAGGTGCCCGAGGCAGAATTAGACCCTTGGAGACAAGTCGGCTGGAGGCCGATGTATTGAATCTCGACGCAATTTGAGGCTTCTATCGTCATTAGGAGGCCCTGAACGTTACAATTAACTATCATTTTTGCGTCGGATTCGAAAATCTAGACTCACAGGAGAACGACCATAAGGTGCCCGAGGCAGCAATAGACCCTTGGAGACAAGTCGGCTGGAGGCCGATGCATTGAATCTCGACGCAATTTGAGTCTTCTATCGTCATTAGGAGGCGCTGAACGTTACAATTAACTATCATTTTTGCGTCGGATTCGAAAATCTAGACTCACAGGAGAATGACCATAAGGTGCCCGAGGCAGCAATAGACCCTTGGAGACAAGTCGGCTGGAGGCCGATGTATTGAATCTCGACGCAATTTGAGTGTTCCATCGGCATTAGAAGGTCCTGAACGTTACAATTAACTATCATTTTTGCGTCGGATTCGATAATCTGGACTCACAGGAGAACGACCATAAGGTGCCCGAGGCAGCAATAGACCCTTGGAGACAAGTCGGCTGGAGGACGATGTATTGGATCGCGACGCAATTTGAGTCTTCTATCGTCATTAGGAGGCGCTGAACGTTACAATTCACTATCATTTTTGCGTCGGATTCGAAAATCTAGACTCACAGGAGAAGGATCATATTGTGCCCGAGACAGCAATATCCCCTTGGAGACAAGTCGGCAGGAGGACGATGTATTGAATCTCGACGCAATTTGAGTGTCCCATCGTCATTAGAAGGCCCTGAACGTTACAATTAACCATCATTTTTGCGTCGGATTCGATAATCTAAACTCACAGGAGAACGACCATAAGGTGCCCGAGGCAGCAATAGACCCTTGGAGACAAGTCGGCTGGAGGACGATGTATTGGATCGCGACGCAATTTGAGTGTTCCATCGTCATTACAAGGCCCTGAACGTTACAATTAACTATCATTTTTGCGTCGGATTCGAAAATCTAGACTTACAGGAGAACGACCATAAGGTGCCCGAGGCAGCAATAGACCCTTGGAGACAAGTCGGCTGGAGGACGATGTATTGCATCGCGACGCAATTTGAGTCTTCTATCGTCTTATAAGGCGCTGAACGTTACAATTCACTATCATTTTTGCGTCGGATTCGAAAATCTATACTCACAGGAGAAGGACCATGTGGTGCCCGAGGCAGCGATATCCTTTTGGAGACAAGTAGGCTGGAGGCCGATGTATTGAATCTCGACGCAATTTGAGTGTTCCATCGTCATTAGAAGGCCCTGAACGTTACAATTAACTATCATTTTTGCGTCGGATTCGAAAATCTAGACTCACAGGAGAAGGACCATGTGGTGCCCGAGGCAGCGATATCCCCTTGGAGACAAGTAGGCTGGAGGCCGATGTATTGAATCTCGACGCAATTTGAGTGTTCCATCGTCATTAGAAGGCCCTGAACGTTACAATTAACTATCATTTTTGCGTCGAATTCGAAAATCTAGACTCACAGGACAACGACCATAAGGTGCCCGAGGCAGCAATAGACCCTTGGAGACAAGTAGGCTGGAGGCCGATGTATTGAATCTCGACGCAATTTGAGTGTTCCATCGGCATTTGGAGGACCTGAACGTTATAATTAACGATCATTTTTGCGTCGGATTCGATAATCTAAACTCACAGGAGAACGATCATAAGGTGCCCGAGGCAGCAATAGACCCTTGGAGACAAGTCGGCTGGAGGCCGATGTATTGAATCTCGACGCAATTTGAGGCTTCTATCGTCATTAGGAGGCCCTGAACGTTACAATTAACTATCATTTTTGCGTCGGATTCGAAAATCTAGACTCACAGGAGAACGACCATAAGGTGCCCGAGGCAGCAATAGACCCTTGGAGACAAGTCGGCTGGAGGCCGATGCATTGAATCTCGACGCAATTTGAGTCTTCTATCGTCATTAGGAGGCGCTGAACGTTACAATTAACTATCATTTTTGCGTCGGATTCGAAAATCTAGACTCACAGGAGATTGACCATAAGGTGCCCGAGGCAGCAATAGACCCTTGGAGACAAGTCGGCTGGAGGCCGATGTATTGAATCTCGACGCAATTTGAGTGTTCCATCGGCATTAGAAGGTCCTGAACGTTACAATTAACTATCATTTTTGCGTCGGATTCGATAATCTAGACTCACAGGAGAACGACCATAAGGTGCCCGAGGCAGCAATAGACCCTTGGAGACAAGTCGGCTGGAGGACGATGTATTGGATCGCGACGCAATTTGAATCTTCTATCGTCATTAGGAGGCGCTGAACGTTACAATTCACTATCATTTTTGCGTCGGATTCGAAAATCTAGACTCACAGGAGAAGGATCATATTGTGCCCGAGACAGCAATATCCCCTTGGAGACAAGTCGGCTTTAGGCCGATGTATTGAATCTCGACGCAATTTGAGTGTTCCATCGGCATTAGGAGGCCCTGAACGTTACAATTAACTATCATTTTTGCGTCGGATTCGAAAATCTAGACTCACAGGAGAACGACCATAAGGTGCCCGAGGCAGCAATAGACCCTTGGAGACAAGTCGGCTGGAGGCCGATGTATTGAATCTCGACGCAATTTGAGTGTTCCATCGGCATTTGGAGGCCCTGAACGTTATAATTAACTATCATTTTTGCGTCGGATTCGATAATCTAAACTCACAGGAGAACGACCATAAGGTGCCCGAGGCAGCAATAGACCCTTGGAGACAAGTCGGCTGGAGGCCGATGTATTGAATCTCGACGCAATTTGAGTGTTCCATCGTCATTAGAAGGCCTTGAACGTTACAATTAACTATCATTTTTGCGTCGGATTCGATAATCTAAACTCACAGGAGAACGACCATAAGGTGCGCGAGGCAGCAATAGACCCATGGAGACAAGTCGGCTGGAGGCCGATGTATTGAATCTCGACGCAATTTGAGTGTTCCATCGTCATTAGAAGGCCCTGAACGTTACAATTAACTATCATTTTTGCGTCGGATTCGAAAATCTAGACTCACAGGACAACGACCATAAGGTGCCCGAGGCAGTAATAGACCCTTGGAGACAATTCGGCTGGAGGACGATGTATTGGATCGCGACGCAATTTGAGTGTTCCATCGGCATTAGAAGGCCCTGAACGTTACAATTAACTATCATTTTTGCGTCGGGTTCGAAAATCTAGACTCACAGGAGAACGACCATAAGGTGCCCGAGGCCTTGGAGACAAGTCGGCTGGAGGACGATGTATTGGATCGCGACGCAATTTGAGTCTTCTATCGTCATTAGGAGGCGCTGAACGTTACAATTCACTATCATTTTTGCGTCGGATTCGAAAATCTAGGCTCACAGGAGAACGACCATAAGGTGCCCGAGGCAGCAATAGACCCTTGGAGACAAGTCGGCTGGAGGCCGATGTATTGAATCTCGACGCAATTTGAGTGTTCCATCGGCATTAGGAGGCCCTGAACGTTATAATTAACTATCACTTTTGCGTCGGATTCGAAAATCTAGACTCACAGGAGAACGACCATAAGGTGCCCGAGGCAGCAATAGACCCTTGGAGACAAGTCGGCTGGAGGCCGATGTATTGAATCTCGACGCAATTTGAGTGTTCCATCGACATTAGGAGCCCCTGAACGTTACAATTAACTATCATTTTTGCGTCGGGTTCGAAAATCTAGACTCACAGGAGAACGACCATAAGGTGCCCGAGGCAGCAATAGACCCTTGGAGACAAGTCGGCTGGAGGCCGATGTATTGAATCTCGACGCAATTTGAGTGTTCCATCGTCATTACAAGGCCCTGAACGTTACAATTAACTATCATTTTTGCGTCGGATTCGAAAATCTAGACTCACAGGAGAACGACCATAAGGTGCCCGAGGCAGCAATAGACCCTTGGAGACAAGTCGGCTGGAGGACGATGTATTGGATCGCGACGCAATTTGAGTCTTCTATCGTCATTAGGAGGCGCTGAACGTTACAATTCACTATCATTTTTGCGTCGGATTCGAAAATCTAGACTCACGAGAGAAGGATCATATTGTGCCCGAGACAGCAATATCCCTTTGGAGACAAGTCGGCTGGAGGACGATGTATTGAATCTCGACGCAATTTGAGTGTCCCATCGTCATTAGAAGGCCCTGAACGTTACAATTAACTATCATTTTTGCGTCGGATTCGAAAATCTAGACTCACAGGAGAAGGATCATAAGGTGCCCGAGGCAGCAAGAGACCCTTGGAGACAAGTCGGCTGGAGGACGATGTATTGGATCGCGACGCAATTTGAGTCTTCTATCGTCATTAGGAGGCGCTGAACGTCACAATTCACTATCATTTTTGCGTCGGATTCGAAAATCTAGACTCACAGGAGAAGGACCATGTGGTGCCCGAGGCAGCGATATCCCCTTGGAGACAAGTAGGCTGGAGGCCGATGTATTGAATCTCGACGCAATTTGAGTGTTCCATCGTCATTAGAAGGCCCTGAACGTTACAATTAACTATCATTTTTGCGTCGGATTCGAAAATCTAGACTCACAGGACAACGACCATAAGGTGCCCGAGGCAGCAATAGACCCTTGGAGGCAAGTCGGCTGGAGGCCGATGTATTGAATCTCGACGCAATTTGAGTGTTCCATCGGCATTAGGAGGCCCTGAACGTTACAATTCACTATCATTTTTGCGTCGGATTCGAAAATCTAGACTCACAGGAGAAGGATCATATTGTGCCCGAGACAGCAATATCCCCTTGGAGACAAGTCCGCTGGAGGACGATGTATTGGATCGCGACGCAATTTGAGTGTTCCATCGTCATTACAAGGCCCTGAACGTTACAATTAACTATCATTTTTGCGTCGGATTCGATAATCTAAACTCACAGGAGAACGACCATAAGGTGCCCGAGGCAGCAATAGACCCTTGGAGACAAGTCGGCTGGAGGACGATGTATTGAATCTCGACGCAATTTGAGTGTTCCATCGGCATTAGGAGGCCCTGAACGTTATAACTAACGATCATTTTTGCGTCGGATTCGATAATCTAAACTCACAGGAGAACGACCATAAGGTGCCCGAGGCAGCAATAGACCCATGGAGACAAGTCGGCTGGAGGACGATGTATTGGATCGCGACGCAATTTGAGCCTTCTATCGTCATTAGGAGGCCCTGAACGTTACAATTAACTATCATTTTAGCGTCGGGTTCGAAAATCTAGACTCACAGGAGAAGGACCATGTGGTGCCCGAGGCAGCGATATCCCCTTGGAGAAAGTATACTGGAGGCCGATGTATTGAATCTCGACGCAATTTGAGTGTTCCATCGTCATTACAAGGCCCTGAACGTTACAATTAACTATCATTTTTGCGTCGGATTCGAAAATCTAGAATTACAAGAGAACGACCATAAAGTGCCCGAGGCAGCATTAGATCCTTGGAGACAAGTCGGCTGGAGGACGATGTATTGTATCTCGACGCAATTTGAGTGTTCCATCGTCATTACAAGGCCCTGAACGTTACAATTAACTATCATTTTTGCGTCGGATTCGAAAATCTAGACTCACAGGAGAACGACCATAAGGTGCCCGATGCAGCAATAGACCCTTGGAGACAAGTCGGCTGCAGGACGATGTATTGTATCTCGACGCAATTTGAGTGTGCCATCGTCATTAGGAGGCGCTCAACGTTACAATTCACTATCATTTTTGCGTCGGATTCGAAAATCTAGACTCACAGGAGAAGGACCATGTGGTGCCCGAGGCAGCGATATCCCCTTGGAGAAAGTAGGCTGTAGGCCGATGTATTGAATCTCGACACAATTTGAGTGTTCCATCGTCATTAGGAGGCGCTGAACGTTACAATTCACTAACATTTTTGCGTCGGATTCGAAAATCTAGACTCACAGGAGAAGGACCATGTGGTGCCCGAGGCAGCGATATCCCCTTGGAGAAAGTAGGCTGGAGGCCGATGTATTGAATCTCGACGCAATTTGAGTGTTCCATCGTCATTAGGAGGCGCTGAACGTTACAATTCACTAACATTTTTGCGTCGGATTCGAAAATCTAGACTCACAGGACAACGACCATAAGGTGCCCGAGGCAGCAATAGACCCTTGGAGACAAGTCGGCTGGAGGCCGATGTATTGGATCGCGACGCAATTTGAGTCTTCTATCGTCATTAGGAGGCGCTGAACGTTACAATTCACTATCATTTTTGCGTCGGATTCGAAAATCTAGACTCACAGGAGAAGGATCATATTGTGCCCGAGACAGCAATATCCCCTGGGAGACAAGTCGGCGGGAGGACGATGTATTGAATCTCGACGCAATTTGAGTGTCCCATCGTCATTAGAAGGCCCTGAACGTTACAATTAACTATCATTTTAGCGTCGGGTTCGAAAATCTAGACTCACAGGAGAACGACCATAAGGTGCCCGAGGCAGCAATAGACCCTTGGAGACATGTCGGCTGGAGGCCGATGTATTGAATCTCGACGCAATTTGAGTGTTCCATCGGCATTAGAAGGCCCTGAACGTTACAATTAACTATCATTTTTGCGTCGGATTCGATAATCTAGACTCACAGGAGAACGACCATAAAGTGCCCGAGGCAGCAATAGACCCTTGGAGACAAGTCGGCTGGAGGCCGATGTATTGAATCTCGACGCAATTTGAGTCTTCTATCGTCATTAGGAGGCGCTGAACGTTACAATTCACTATCATTTTTGCGTCGGATTCGAAAATCTGGACTCACAGGAGAACGACCATAAGGTGCCCGAGGCAGCAATAGACCCTTGGAGACAAGTCGGCTGGAGGACGATGTATTGAATCTCGACGCAATTTGAGAGTTCCATCGTCATTAGGCGGCCCTGAACGTTACAATTAACTATCATTTTTGCTTCGGATTCGAAAATCTAGAATTACAAGAGAACGACCATAAAGTGCCCGAGGCAGCATTAGATCCTTGGAGACAAGTCCGCTGGAGGACGATGTATTGTATCTCGACGCGATTTGAGTGTTCCATCGTCATTACAAGGCCCTGAACGTTACAATTAACTATCATTTTTGCGTCGGATTCGAAAATCTAGACTCACAGGAGAAGGATCATATTGTGCCCGAGACAGCAATATCCCCTTGGAGACAAGTCGGCTGGAGGACGATGTATTGAATCTCGACGCAATTTGAGAGTTCCATCGTCATTAGGCGGCCCTGAACGTTACAATTAACTATCATTTTTGCGTCGGATTCGAAAATCTAGAATTACAAGAGATCGACCATAAAGTGCCCGAGGCAGCATTAGATCCTTGGAGACAAGTCGGCTGGAGGACGATGTATTGTATCTCGACGCAATTTGAGTATCCCATCGTCAATAGAAGGCCCTGAACGTTATAATTAACTATCATTTTTGCGTCGGATTCGAAAATCTAGACTCACAGGAGAACGACCATAAGGTGCCCGATGCAGCAATAGACCCTTGGAGACAAGTCGGCTGGAGGACGATGTATTGTATCTCGACGCAATTTTAGTGTTCCATCGTCATTACAAGGCCCTGAACGTTACAATTAACTATCATTTTTGCGTCGGATTCGAAAATCTTGACTCACAGGAGAACGACCATAAGGTGCCCGAGGCAGCAATAGACCCTTGGAGACAAGTCGGCTGGAGGACGATGTATTGGATCGCGACGCAATTTGAGTCTTCTATCGTCATTAGGAGGCGCTGAACGTTACAATTCACTATCATTTTTGCGTCGGATTCGAAAATCTAGACTCACAGGACAACGACCATAAGGTGCCCGAGGCAGCGATATCCCCTTGGAGACAAGTAGGCTGGAGGCCGATGTATTGAATCTCGACGCAATTTGAGTGTTCCATCGTCATTAGGAGGCGCTGAACGTTACAATTCACTATCATTTTTGCGTCGGATTCGAAAATCTAGACTCACAGGAGAAGGACCATGTGGTGCTCGCGGCAGCAATAGACCCTTGGAGACAAGTCGGCTGAGGACGATGTATTGGATCGCGACGCAATTTGAGTCTTCTATCGTCATTAGGAGGCGCTGAACGTTACAATTCACTATCATTTTTGCGTCGGATTCGAAAATCTAGACTCACAGGAGAAGTCCATGTGGTGCCCGAGGCAGCAATAGACCCTTGGAGACAAGTCGGCTGGAGGACGATGTATTGGATCGCGACGCAATTTGAGTCTTCTATCGTCATTAGGAGGCCCTGAACGTTACAATTAACTATCCTTTTAGCGTCGGATTCGAAAATCTAGAATTACAAGAGAACGACCATAAAGTGCCCGAGGCAGCATTAGATCCCTTGGAGAAGAGTCGGCTGGAGGACGATGTATTGGATCGCGACGCCAATTTGAGTCTTCTATCGTCATTAGAGGCGCTGAACGTTACAATTCACTATCATTTTTGCGTCGGATTCAAAAATCTAGACTCACAGGAGAAGGATCACATTGTGCCCGAGACAGCAATATCCCCTTGGAGACAAGTCGGCTGGAGGACGATGTATTTGATCGCGACGCAAAATGAGTGTTCCATCGTCATTACAAGGCCCTGAACCTTAGCAATTAACTATCAGTTTCGCGTCGGATTCGAAAATCTACTCACAGGAGAAGTTCATACGGTGCTCGAGACAGCAATATACCCCTTGGAGACAAATCGGCTGGAGGACCATGTATTGAATCTCGACGCAATTTGAGTCTTCTGTCGTCATTAGGAGGCGCTGAACGTTTCAATTCACTATCATTTTTGCGTCGGATTCGAAAATCTAGACTCACAGGAGAAGGATCATATTGTGCCCGAGACAGCAATATCCCCTTGGAGACAAGTCGGCTGGAGGACGATGTATTGGATCGCGACGCAATTTGAGTGTTCCATCGTCATTACAAGGCCCTGAACGTTACAATTAACTATCATTTTTGCGTCGGATTCGATAATCTAAACTCACAGGAGAACGACCATTAGGTGCCCGAGGCAGCAATAGACCCTTGGAGACAAGTCGGCTGGAGGACGATGTATTGAATCTCGACGCAATTTGAGTGTCCCATCGTCATTAGAAGGCGCTGAAACGTTACAATTAACTATCATTTTTGCGTCGGATTCGAAAATCTAGACTCACAGGAGAAGGATCATATTGTGCCCGAGACAGCAATATCCCCTTGGAGACAAGTCGGCTGGAGGACGATGTATTGAATCTCGACGCAATTTGAGTGTCCCATCGTCATTAGAAGGCCCTGAACGTTACAATTAACTATCATTTTTGCGTCGGATTCGATAATCTAAACTCACAGGAGAACGACCATAAGGTGCCCGAGGCAGCAATAGACCCTTGGAGACAAGTCGGCTGGAGGCCGATGTATTGAATCTCGACGCAATTTGAGTCTTCTATCGTCATTAGGAGTCGCTGAACGTTACAATTCACTATCATTTTTGCGTCGGATTCGAAAATCTAGACTCACAGGAGAAGGACCATGTGGTGCCCGAGGCAGCGATATCCCCTTGGAGACAAGTAGGCTGGAGGCCGATGTATTGAATCTCGACGCAATTTGGGTGTTCCATCGTCATTAGGAGGCGCTGAACGTTACAATTCACTATCATTTTTGCGTCGGATTCGAAAATCTACACTCACAGGACAACGACCATAAGGTGCCCGAGGCAGCAATAGACCCTTGGAGACAAGTCGGCTGGAGGCCGATGTATTGGATCGCGACGCAATTTGAGTCTTCTATCGTCATTAGGAGGCGCTGAACGTTACAATTAACTATTATTTTTGCGTCGGATTCGAAAATCTAGACTCACAGGAGAAGGATCATATTGTGCCCGAGGCAGCAATATCGCCTTGGAGACAAGTCGGCTGGAGGACGATGTATTGAATCTCGACGCAATTTGAGTGTCCCATCGTCATTACAAGGCCCTGAACGTTACAATTAACTATCATTTTTGCGTCGGATTCGAAAATCTAGACTCACAGGAGAAGGATCATAAAGTGCCCGAGGCAGCATTAGATCCTTGGAGACAAGTCGGCTGGAGGACGATGTATTGTATCTCGACGCAATTTGAGTGTTCCATCGTCATTACAAGGCCCTGAACGTTACAATTAACTATCATTTTTGCGTCGGATTCGAAAATCTAGACTCACAGGAGAACGACCATAAGGTGCCCGAGGCAGCAATAGACCCTTGGAGACAAGTCGGCTGGAGGGCCGATGTATTGAATCTCGACGCAATTTGAGTGTTCCATCGTCATTACAAGGCCCTGAACGTTACAATTAACTATCATTTTTGCGTCGGATTCGAAAATCTAGACTCACAGGAGACCGACCATAAGGTGCCCGAGGCAGCAATAGAACCTTGGAGACAAGTCGGCTGGAGGACGATGTATTGGATCCCGACGCAATTTGAGTCTTCTATCGTCATTAGGAGGCGCTGAACGTTACAATTCACTATCATTTTTGCGTCGGATTCGAAAATCTAGACTCACAGGAGAGGATCATATTGTGCCCGAGACAGCAATATCCCCTTGGAGGACAAGTCGGCTGGAGGGCCGATGTATTGAATCTCGACGCAATTTGAGTGTCCCCATCGTCATTAGAAGGCCCTGAACGTTACAATTAACTATCATTTTTGCGTCGGATTCGAAAATCTAGACTCACAGGAGAAGGATCATATTGTGCCCGAGACAGCAATAGACCCTTGGAGACAAGTCGGCTGGAGGACGCTGTATTGGATCGCGACGCAATTTGAGTGTTCCATCGTCATTACAAGGCCCTGAACGTTACAATTAACTATCATTTTTGCGTCGGATTCGATAATCCTAAACTCACAGGAGAACGACCATAAGGTGCCCGAGGCAGCAATAGACCCTTGGAGACAAGTCGGCTGGAGGACGATGTATTGAATCTCGACGCAATTTGAGTGTTCCATCGGCATTAGGAGGCCCTGAACGTTATAATTAACGATCATTTTTGCGTCGGATTCGAAAATCTAGACTCACAGGAGGACGACCATAAGGTGCCCGAGGCAGCAATAGACCCTTGGAGACAAGTCGGCTGGAGGACGATGTATTTAATCTCGACGCAATATGAGTGTCCCATCGTCATTAGAAGGCCCTGAACGTTACAATTAACTATCATTTTTGCGTCGGATTCGAAAATCTAGACTCACAGGAGAAGGATCATATTGTGCCCGAGACAGCAATATCCCCTTGGAGACAAGTCGGCTGGAGGACGATGTATTGAATCTCGACGCAATTTGAGTGTCCCATCGTCATTAGAAGGCTCTGAACGTTACAATTCACTATCATTTTTGCGTCGGATTCGAAAATCTAGACTCACAGGACAACGACCATAAGGTGCCCGAGGCAGCAATAGACCCTTGGAGACAAGTCGGCTGGAGGCCGATGTATTGGATCGCGACGCAATTTGAGTCTTCTATCGTCATTAGGAGGCGCTGAACGTTACAATTAATTATCATTTTTGCGTCGGATTCGAAAATCTAGACTCACAGGAGAAGGATCATATTGTGCCCGAGACAGCAATATCGCCTTGGAGAAAAGTCGGCTGGAGGACGATGTATTGAATCTCGACGCAATTTGAGTGTCCCATCGTCATTACAAGGCCCTGAACGTTACAATTAACTATCATTTTTGCGTCGGATTCGAAAATCTAGACTCACAGGAGAAGGATCATAAAGTGCCCGAGGCAGCATTAGATCCTTGGAGACAAGTCGGCTGGAGGACGATGTATTGTATCTCGACGCAATTTGAGTGTTCCATCGTCATTACAAGGCCCTGAACGTTACAATTAACTATCATTTTTGCGTCGGATTCGAAAATCTAGACTCACAGGAGAACGACCATAAGGTGCCCGAGGCAGCAATAGACCCTTGGAGACAAGTCGGCTGGAGGACGATGTATTGGATCGCGACGCAATTTGAGTCTTCTATCGTCATTAGGAGGCGCTGAACGTTACAATTCACTATCATTTTTGCGTCGGATTCGAAAATCTAGACTCACAGGAGAAGGATCATATTGTGCCCGAGACAGCAATATCCCCTTGGAGACAAATCGGCTGGAGGACGATGTATTGAATCTCGACGCAATTTGAGTGTCCCATCGTGATTAGAAGGCCCTGAACGTTACAATTAACTATCATTTTTGCGTCGGATTCGAAAATCTAGACTCACAGGAGAAGGATCATATTGTGCCCGAGACAGCAATAGACCCTTGGAGACAAGTCGGCTGGAGGACGATGTATTGGATCGCGACGCAATTTGAGTGTTCCATCGTCATTACAAGGCCCTGAACGTTACAATTAACTATCATTTTTGCGTCGGATTCGATAATCTAAACTCACAGGAGAACGACCATAAGGTGCCCGAGGCAGCAATAGACCCTTGGAGACAAGTCGGCTGGAGGACGATGTATTGAATCTCGACGCAATTTGAGTATCCCATCGTCAATAGACGGCCCTGAACGTTATAATTAACTATCATTTTTGCGTCGGATTCGATAATCTAAACTCACAGGAGAACGACCATAAGGTGCCCGAGGCAGCAATAGACCCTTGGAGACAAGTCGGCTGGAGGACGATGTATTGGATCGCGACGCAATTTGAGTCTTCTATCGTCATTAGGAGGCGCTGAACGTTACAATTCACTATCATTTTTGCGTCGGATTCGAAAATCTAGACTCACAGGAGAACGACCATAAGGTGCCCGAGGCAGCAATAGACCCTTGGAGACAAGTCGGCTGGAGGACGATGTATTGGATCGCGACGCAATTTGAGTGTTCCATCGGCACTAGGAGGCCCTGAACGTTATAATTAACTATCATTTTTGCGTCGGATTCGAAAATCTAGACTCACAGGAGAACGACCATAAGGTGCCCGAGGCAGCAATAGACCCTTGGAGACAAGTCGGCTGGAGGACGATGTATTGGATCGCGACGCAATTTGAGTCTTCTATCGTCATTAGGAGGCGCTGAACGTTACAATTCACTATCATTTTTGCGTCGGATTCGAAAATCTAGACTCACAGGAGAAGGATCATATTGTGCCCGAGACAGCAATATCCCCTTGGAGACAAGTCGGCTGGAGGACGATGTATTGGATCGCGACGCAATTTGAGTGTTCCATCGTCATTACAAGGCCCTGAACGTTACAATTAACTATCATTTTTGCGTCGGATTCGATAATCTAAACTCACAGGAGAACGACCATAAGGTGCCCGAGGCAGCAATAGACCCTTGGAGACAAGTCGGCTGGAGGACGATGTATTGAATCTCGACGCAATTTGAGTGTTCCATCGGCATTAGGAGGCCCTGAACGTTATAATTAACGATCATTTTTGCGTCGGATTCGATAATCTAAACTCACAGGAGAACGACCATAAGGTGCCCGAGGCAGCAATAGACCCTTGGAGACAAGTCGGCTGGAGGACGATGTATTGAATCTCGACGCAATTTGAGTGTCCCATCGTCATTACAAGGCCCTGAACGTTATAATTAGCTATCATTTTTGCGTCGGATTCGATAATCTAAACTCACAGGAGAACGACCATAAGGTGCCCGAGGCAGCAATAGACCCTTGGAGACAAGTCGGCTGGAGGACGATGTATTGGATCGCGACGCAATTTGAGTCTTCTATCGTCATTAGGAGGCGCTGAACGTTACAATTCACTATCATTTTTGCGTCGGATTCGAAAATCTAGACTCACAGGAGAAGGATCATATTGTGCCCGAGACAGCAATATCCCCTTGGAGACAAGTCGGCTGGAGGACGATGTATTGAATCTCGACGCAATTTGAGTGTCCCATCGTCATTAGAAGGCCCTGAACGTTACAATTAACTATCATTTTTGCGTCGGATTCGAAAATCTAGACTCACAGGAGAACGACCATAAGGTGCCCGAGGCAGCAATAGACCCTTGGAGACAAGTCGGCTGGAGGACGATGTATTGGATCGCGACGCAATTTGAGTCTTCTATCGTCATTAGGAGGCGCTGAACGTTACAATTCACTATCATTTTTGCGTCGGATTCGAAAATCTAGACTCACAGGAGAAGGATCATATTGTGCCCGAGACAGCAATATCCCCTTGGAGACAAGTCGGCTGGAGGACGATGTATTGAATCTCGACGCAATTTGAGTGTCCCATCGTCATTAGAAGGCCCTGAACGTTACAATTAACTATCATTTTTGCGTCGGATTCGAAAATCTAGACTCACAGGAGAAGGATCATATTGTGCCCGAGACAGCAATAGACCCTTGGAGACAAGTCGGCTGGAGGACGATGTATTGGATCGCGACGCAATTTGAGTGTTCCATCGTCATTACAAGGCCTTGAACGTTACAATTAACTATCATTTTTGCGTCGGATTCGATAATCTAAACTCACAGGAGAACGACCATAAGGTGCCCGAGGCAGCAATAGACCCTTGGAGACAAGTCGGCTGGAGGCCGATGTATTGGATCGCGACGCAATTAGAGTCTTCTATCGTCATTAGGAGGCGCTGAACGTTACAATTAACTATCATTTTTGCGTCGGATTCGAAAATCTAGACTCACAGGAGAAGGATCATATTGTGCCCGAGACAGCAATAGACCCTTGGAGACAAGTCGGCTGGAGGACGATGTATTGGATCGCGACGCAATTTGAGTCTTCTATCGTCATTAGGAGGCGCTGAACGTTACAATTAACTATAATTTTTGCGTCGGATTCGAAAATCTAGACTCACAGCAGAAGGATCATATTGTGCCCGAGACAGCAATATCCCCTTGGAGACAAGTCGGCGGGAGGACGATGTATTGAATCTCGACGCAATTTGAGTGTCCCATCGACATTAGAAGGCCCTGAACGTTACAATTAACTATCATTTTTGCGTCGGATTCGATAATCTAAACTCATAGGCGAACGACCATAAGGTGCCCGAGGCAGCAATAGACCCTTGGAGACAAGTCGGCTGGAGGCCGATGTATTGAATCTCGACGCAATTTGAGTCTTCTATCGTCATTAGGAGGCGCTGAACGTTTCAATTCACTATCATTTTTGCGTCGGATTCGAAAATCTAGACTCACAGGAGAAGGACCATGTGGTGCCCGAGGCAGAGATATCCCCTTGGAGACAAGTTGGCTGGAGGCCGATGTATTGAATCTCGACGCAATTTGAGTGTTCCATCGTCATTAGGAGGCGCTGAACGTTACAATTCACTATCATTTTTGCGTCGGATTCGAAAATCTAGACTCACAGGACAACGACCATAAGGTGCCCGAGGCAGCAATAGACCCTTGGAGACAAGTCGGCTGGAGGCCGATGTATTGGATCGCGACGCAATTTGAGTCTTCTATCGTCATTAGGAGGCGCTGAACGTTACAATTCACTATCATTTTTGCGTCGGATTCGAAAATCTTGACTCACAGGAGAAGGATCATATTGTGCCCGAGACAGCAATAGACCCTTGGAGACAAGTCGGCTGGAGGACGATGTATTGGATCGCGACGCAATTTGAGTCTTCTATCGTCATTAGGAGGCGCTGAACGTTACAATTCACTATCATTTTTGCGTCGGATTCGAAAATCTAGACTCACAGGAGAAGGATCATATTGTGCCCGAGACAGCAATATCCCCTTGGAGACAAGTCGGCTGGAGGACGATGTATTGAATCTCGACGCAATTTGAGTGTCCCATCGTCATTAGAAGGCCCTGAACGTTACAATTAACTATCATTTTTGCGTCGGATTCGAAAATCTAGACTCACAGGAGAAGGATCATATTGTGCCCGAGACAGCAATATCGCCTTGGAGACAAGTCGGCTGGAGGACGATGTATTGAATCTCGACGCAATTTGAGTGTCCCATCGTCATTACAAGGCCCTGAACGTTACAATTAACTATCATTTTTGCGTCGGATTCGAAAATCTAGACTCACAGGAGAAGGATCAAAAAGTGTCCGAGGCAGCATTAGATCCTTGGAGACAAGTCGGCTGGAGGCCGATGTATTGAATCTCGACGCAATTTGAGTGTCCCATCGTAATTAGAGGGCCCTGAACGTTATAATTAACTATCATTTTTGCGTCGGATTCGATAATCTAAACTCACAGGAGAACGACCATAAGGTGCCCGAGGCAGCAATAGACCCTTGGAGACAAGTCGGCTGGAGGACGATGTATTGGATCGCGACGCAATTTGAGTCTTCTATCGTCATTAGGAGGCGCTGAACGTTACAATTCACTATCATTTTTGCGTCGGATTCGAAAATCTAGACTCACAGGAGAAGGATCATATTGTGCCCGAGACAGCAATATCCCCTTGGAGACAAGTCGGCTGGAGGACGATGTATCGAATCTCGATGCAATTTGAGTGTCCCATCGTCATTAGAAGGCCCTGAACGTTACAATTAACTATCATTTTTGCGTCGGATTCGAAAATCTAGACTCACAGGAGAACGACCATAAGGTGCCCGAGGCAGCAATAGACCCTTGGAGACAAGTCGGCTGGAGGACGATGTATTGGATCGCGACGCAATTTGAGTCTTCTATCGTCATTAGGAGGCGCTGAACGTTAAAATTCACTATCATTTTTGCGTCGGATTCGAAAATCTAGACTCACAGGAGAAGGATCATATTGTGCCCGAGACAGCAATATCCCCTTGGTGACAAGTCGGCGGGAGGACGATGTATTGAATCTCGACGCAATTTGAGTGTCCCATCGTCATTAGAAGGCCCTGAACGTTACAATTAACTATCATTTTTGCGTCGGATTCGATAATCTAAACTCACAGGCGAACGACCATAAGGTGCCCGAGGCAGCAATAGACCCTTGGAGACAAGTCGGCTGGAGGCCGATGTATTGAATCTCGACGCAATTTGAGTCTTCTATCGTCATTAGGAGGCGCTGAACGTTACAATTCACTATCATTTTTGCGTCGGATTCGAAAATCTAGACTCACAGGAGAAGGACCAGGTGGTGCCCGAGGCAGAGATATCCCCTTGGAGACAAGTAGGCTGGAGGCCGATGTATTGAATCTCGACGCAATTTGAGTGTTCCATCGTCATTAGGAGGCGCTGAACGTTACAATTCACTATCATTTTTGCGTCGGATTCGAAAATCTAGACTCACAGGACAACGACCATAAGGTGCCCGAGGCAGCAATAGACCCTTGGAGACAAGTCGGCTGGAGGCCGATGTATTGGATCGCGACGCAATTTGAGTCTTCTATCGTCATTAGGAGGCGCTGAACGTTACAATTCACTATCATTTTTGCGTCGGATTCGAAAATCTAGACTCACAGGAGAAGGATCATATTGTGCCCGAGACAGCAATAGACCCTTGGAGACAAGTCGGCTGGAGGACGATGTATTGGATCGCGACGCAATTTGAGTCTTCTATCGTCATTAGGAGGCGCTGAACGTTACAATTAACTATCATTTTTGCGTCGGATTCGAAAATCTAGACTCACAGGAGAAGGATCATATTGTGCCCGAGACAGCAATATCGCCTTGGAGACAAGTCGGCTGGAGGACGATGTATTGAATCTCGACGCAATTTGAGTGTCCCATCGTCATTAGAAGGCCCTGAACGTTACAATTAACTATCATTTTTGCGTCGGATTCGAAAATCTAGACTCACAGGAGATGGATCATATTGTGCCCGAGACAGCAATATCCCCTTGGAGACAAGTCGGCTGGAGGACGATGTATTGAATCTCGACGCATTTTGAGTGTCCCATCGTCATTAGAAGGCCCTGAACGTTACAATTAACTATCATTTTTGCGTCGGATTCGATAATCTAAACTCACAGGAGAACGACCATAAGGTGCCCGAGGCAGCAATAGACCCTTGGAGACAAGTCGGCTGGAGGCCGATGTATTGAATCTCGACGCAATTTGAGTCTTCTATCGTCATTAGGAGGCGCTGAACGTTACAATTCACTATCATTTTTGCGTCGGATTCGAAAAACTAGACTCACAGGAGAAGGACCATGTGGTGCCCGAGGCAGAGATATCCCCTTGGAGACAAGTCGGCTGGAGGCCGATGTATTGAATCTCGACGCAATTTGAGTGTTCCATCGTCATTAGGAGGCGCTGAACGTTACAATTCACTATAATTTTTGCGTCGGATTCGAAAATCTAGACTCACAGGACAACGACCATAAGGTGCCCGAGGCAGCAATAGACCCTTGGAGACAAGTCGGCTGGAGGCCGATGTATTGAATCTCGACATAATTTGAGTGTTCCATCGGCATTAGGAGGCCCTGAACGTTACAATTAACTATCATTTTTGCGTCGGATTCGAAAATCTAGACTCACAGGAGAAGGATCATATTGTGCCCGAGACAGCAATAGACCCTTGGAGACAAGTCGGCTGGAGGACGATGTATTGGATCGCGACGCAATTTGAGTCTTCTATCGTCATTAGGAGGCGCTGAACGTTACAATTCACTATCATTTTTGCGTCGGATTCGAAAATCTAGACTCACAGGAGAAGGATCATATTGTGCCCGAGACAGCAATATCCCCTTGGAGACAAGTCGGCTGGAGGACGATGTATTGAATCTCGACGCAATTTGAGTGTCCCATCGTCATTAGAAGGCCCTGAACGTTACAATTAACTATCATTTTTGCGTCGGATTCGAAAATCTAGACTCACAGGAGAAGGATCATATTGTGCCCGAGACAGCAATATCGCCTTGGAGACAAGTCGGCTGGAGGACGATGTATTGAATCTCGACGCAATTTGAGTGTCCCATCGTCATTACAAGGCCCTGAACGTTACAATTAACTATCATTTTTGCGTCGGATTCGAAAATCTAGACTCACAGGAGAAGGATCAAAAAGTGTCCGAGGCAGCATTAGATCCTTGGAGACAAGTCGGCTGGAGGACGATGTATTGAATCTCGACGCAATTTGAGTGTCCCATCGTAATTAGAAGGCCCTGAACGTTATAATTAACTATCATTTTTGCGTCGGATTCGATAATCTAAACTCACAGGAGAACGACCATAAGGTGCCCGAGGCAGCAATAGACCCTTGGAGACAAGTCGGCTGGAGGACGATGTATTGGATCGCGACGCAATTTGAGTCTTCTATCGTCATTAGGAGGCGCTGAACGTTACAATTCACTATCATTTTTGCGTCGGATTCGAAAATCTAGACTCACAGGAGAAGGATCATATTGTGCCCGAGACAGCAATATCCCCTTGGAGACAAGTCGGCTGGAGGACGATGTATCGAATCTCGATGCAATTTGAGTGTCCCATCGTCATTAGAAGGCCCTGAACGTTACAATTAACTATCATTTTTGCGTCGGATTCGAAAATCTAGACTCACAGGAGAACGACCATAAGGTGCCCGAGGCAGCAATAGACCCTTGGAGACAAGTCGGCTGGAGGACGATGTATTGGATCGCGACGCAATTTGAGTCTTCTATCGTCATTAGGAGGCGCTGAACGTTAAAATTCACTATCATTTTTGCGTCGGATTCGAAAATCTAGACTCACAGGAGAAGGATCATATTGTGCCCGAGACAGCAATATCCCCTTGGTGACAAGTCGGCGGGAGGACGATGTATTGAATCTCGACGCAATTTGAGTGTCCCATCGTCATTAGAAGGCCCTGAACGTTACAATTCACTATCATTTTTGCGTCGGATTCGAAAATCTAGACTCACAGGACAACGACCATAAGGTGCCCGAGGCAGCAATAGACCCTTGGAGACAAGTCGGCTGGAGGCCGATGTATTGGATCGCGACGCAATTTGAGTCTTCTATCGTCATTAGGAGGCGCTGAACGTTACAATTCACTATCATTTTTGCGTCGGATTCGAAAATCTAGACTCACAGGAGAAGGATCATATTGTGCCCGAGACAGCAATAGACCCTTGGAGACAAGTCGGCTGGAGGACGATGTATTGGATCGCGACGCAATTTGAGTCTTCTATCGTCATTAGGAGGCGCTGAACGTTACAATTAACTATCATTTTTGCGTCGGATTCGAAAATCTAGACTCACAGGAGAAGGATCATATTGTGCCCGAGACAGCAATATCGCCTTGGAGACAAGTCGGCTGGAGGACGATGTATTGAATCTCGACGCAATTTGAGTGTCCCATCGTCATTAGAAGGCCCTGAACGTTACAATTAACTATCATTTTTGCGTCGGATTCGAAAATCTAGACTCACAGGAGATGGATCATATTGTGCCCGAGACAGCAATATCCCCTTGGAGACAAGTCGGCTGGAGGACGATGTATTGAATCTCGACGCATTTTGAGTGTCCCATCGTCATTAGAAGGCCCTGAACGTTACAATTAACTATCATTTTTGCGTCGGATTCGATAATCTAAACTCACAGGAGAACGACCATAAGGTGCCCGAGGCAGCAATAGACCCTTGGAGACAAGTCGGCTGGAGGCCGATGTATTGAATCTCGACGCAATTTGAGTCTTCTATCGTCATTAGGAGGCGCTGAACGTTACAATTCACTATCATTTTTGCGTCGGATTCGAAAAACTAGACTCACAGGAGAAGGACCATGTGGTGCCCGAGGCAGAGATATCCCCTTGGAGACAAGTCGGCTGGAGGCCGATGTATTGAATCTCGACGCAATTTGAGTGTTCCATCGTCATTAGGAGGCGCTGAACGTTACAATTCACTATCATTTTTGCGTCGGATTCGAAAATCTAGACTCACAGGACAACGACCATAAGGTGCCCGAGGCAGCAATAGACCCTTGGAGACAAGTCGGCTGGAGGCCGATGTATTGGATCGCGACGCAATTTGAGTCTTCTATCGTCATTAGGAGGCGCTGAACGTTACAATTCACTATCATTTTTGCGTCGGATTCGAAAATCTAGACTCACAGGAGAAGGATCATATTGTGCCCGAGACAGCAATAGACCCTTGGAGACAAGTCGGCTGGAGGACGATGTATTGGATCGCGACGCAATTTGAGTCTTCTATCGTCATTAGGAAGCGCTGAACGTTACAATTCACTATCATTTTTGCGTCGGATTCGAAAATCTAGACTCACAGGAGAAGGATCATATTGTGCCCGAGACAGCAATATCCCCTTGGAGACAAGTCGGCTGGCGGACGATGTATTGAATCTCGACGCAATTTGAGTGTCCCATCGTCATTAGAAGGCCCTGAACGTTACAATTAACTATCATTTTTGCGTCGGATTCGAAAATCTAGACTCACAGGAGAAGGATCATATTGTGCCCGAGACAGCAATATCGCCTTGGAGACAAGTCGGCTGGAGGCCGATGTATTGAATCTCGACGCAATTTGAGTGTCCCATCGTCATTACAAGGCCCTGAACGTTACAATTAACTATCATTTTTGCGTCGGATTCGAAAATCTAGACTCACAGGAGAAGGATCAAAAAGTGTCCGAGGCAGCATTAGATCCTTGGAGACAAGTCGGCTGGAGGACGATGTATTGAATCTCGACGCAATTTGAGTGTCCCATCGTAATTAGAAGGCCCTGAACGTTATAATTAACTATCATTTTTGCGTCGGATTCGATAATCTAAACTCACAGGAGAACGACCATAAGGTGCCCGAGGCAGCAATAGACCCTTGGAGACAAGTCGGCTGGAGGACGATGTATTGGATCGCGACGCAATTTGAGTCTTCTATCGTCATTAGGAGGCGCTGAACGTTACAATTCACTATCATTTTTGCGTCGGATTCAAAAATCTAGACTCACAGGAGAAGGATCATATTGTGCCCAAGACAGCAATATCCCCTTGGAGACAAGTCGGCTGGAGGACGATGTATCGAATCTCGATGCAATTTGAGTGTCCCATCGTCATTAGAAGGCCCTGAACGTTACAATTAACTATCATTTTTGCGTCGGATTCGAAAATCTAGACTCACAGGAGAACGACCATAAGGTGCCCGAGGCAGCAATAGACCCTTGGAGACAAGTCGGCTGGAGGACGATGTATTGGATCGCGACGCAATTTGAGTCTTCTATCGTCATTAGGAGGCGCTGAACGTTAAAATTCACTATCATTTTTGCGTCGGATTCGAAAATCTAGACTCACAGGAGAAGGATCATTTTGTGCCCGAGACAGCAATATCCCCTTGGTGACAAGTCGGCGGGAGGACGATGTATTGAATCTCGACGCAATTTGAGTGTCCCATCGTCATTAGAAGGCCCTGAACGTTACAATTAACTATCATTTTTGCGTCGGATTCGATAATCTAAACTCACAGGCGAACGACCATAAGGTGCCCGAGGCAGCAATAGACCCTTGGAGACAAGTCGGCTGGAGGCCGATGTATTGAATCTCGACGCAATTTGAGTCTTCTATCGTCATTAGGAGGCGCTGAACGTTACAATTCACTATCATTTTTGCGTCGGATTCGAAAATCTAGACTCACAGGAGAAGGACCAGGTGGTGCCCGAGGCAGAGATATCCCCTTGGAGACAAGTAGGCTGGAGGCCGATGTATTGAATCTCGACGCAATTTGAGTGTTCCATCGTCATTAGGAGGCGCTGAACGTTACAATTCACTATCATTTTTGCGTCGGATTCGAAAATCTAGACTCACAGGACAACGACCATAAGGTGCCCGAGGCAGCAATAGACCCTTGGAGACAAGTCGGCTGGAGGCCGATGTATTGGATCGCGACGCAATTTGAGTCTTCTATCGTCATTAGGAGGCGCTGAACGTTACAATTCACTATCATTTTTGCGTCGGATTCGAAAATCTAGACTCACAGGAGAAGGATCATATTGTGCCCGAGACAGCAATAGACCCTTGGAGACAAGTCGGCTGGAGGACGATGTATTGGATCGCGACGCAATTTGAGTCTTCTATCGTCATTAGGAGGCGCTGAACGTTACAATTAACTATCATTTTTGCGTCGGATTCGAAAATCTAGACTCACAGGAGAAGGATCATATTGTGCCCGAGACAGCAATATCGCCTTGGAGACAAGTCGGCTGGAGGACGATGTATTGAATCTCGACGCAATTTGAGTGTCCCATCGTCATTAGAAGGCCCTGAACGTTACAATTAACTATCATTTTTGCGTCGGATTCGAAAATCTAGACTCACAGGAGATGGATCATATTGTGCCCGAGACAGCAATATCCCCTTGGAGACAAGTCGGCTGGAGGACGATGTATTGAATCTCGACGCAATTTGAGTGTCCCATCGTCATTAGAAGGCCCTGAACGTTACAATTAACTATCATTTTTGCGTCGGATTCGATAATCTAAACTCACAGGAGAACGACCATAAGGTGCCCGAGGCAGCAATAGACCCTTGGAGACAAGTCGGCTGGAGGCCGATGTATTGAATCTCGACGCAATTTGAGTCTTCTATCGTCATTAGGAGGCGCTGAACGTTACAATTCACTATCATTTTTGCGTCGGATTCGAAAATCTAGACTCACAGGAGAAGGACCATGTGGTGCCCGAGGCAGCGATATCCCCTTGGAGACAAGTAGGCTGGAGGCCGATGTATTGAATCTCGACGCAATTTGAGTGTTCCATCGTCATTAGGAGGCACTGAACGTTACAATTCACTATCATTTTTGAGTCGGATTCGGAAATCTAGACTCACAGGACAACGACCATAAGGTGCCCGAGGCAGCAATAGACCCTTGGAGAAAAGTCGGCTGGAGGACGATGTATTGGATCGCGACGCAATTTGAGTCTTCTATCGTCATTAGGAGGCGCTGAACGTTACAATTCACTATCATTTTTGCGTCGGATTCGAAAATCTAGACTCACAGGAGAAGGATCATATTGTGCCCGAGACAGCAATATCCCCTTGGAGACAAGTCGGCTGGAGGACGATGTATTGAATCTCGACGCAATTTGAGTGTCCCATCGTCATTACAAGGCCCTGAACGATACAATTAACTATCATTTTTGCGTCGGATTCGAAAATCTAGACTCACAGGAGAAGGATCATATTGTGCCCGAGACAGCAATAGACCCTTGGAGACAAGTCGGCTGGAGGACGATGTATTGGATCGCGACGCAATTTGAGTCTTCTATCGTCATTAGGAGGCGCTGAACGTTACAATTAACTATCATTTTTGCGTCGGATTCGAAAATCTAGACTCACAGGAGAAGGATCATATTGTGCCCGAGACAGCAATATCGCCTTGGAGACAAGTCGGCTGGAGGACGATGTATTGAATCTCGACGCAATTTGAGTGTCCCATCGTCATTACAAGGCCCTGAACGATACAATTAACTATCATTTTTGCGTCGGATTCGAAAATCTAGACTCACAGGAGAAGGATCATAAAGTGCCCGAGGCAGCATTAGATCCTTGGAGACAAGTCGGCTGGAGGACGATGTATTTTATCTCGACGCAATTTGAGTGTTCCATCGTCATTACAAGGCCCTGAACGTATCAATTAACTATCATTTTTGCGTCGGATTCGAAAATCTAGACTCACAGGAGAACGACCATAAGGTGCCCGAGGCAGCAATAGACCCTTGGAGACAAGTCGGCTGGAGGCCGATGTATTGAATCTCGACGCAATTTGAGTGTTCCATCGTCATTACACGCCCCGAACGTTACAATTAACTATCATTTTTGCGTCGGATTCGAAAATCTAGACTCACAGGAGAAAGACCATAAGGTGCCCGAGGCAGCAATAGACCCTTGGAGACAAGTCGGCTGGAGGACGATGTATTGGATCGCGACGCAATTTGAGTCTTCTATCGTCATTAGGAGGCGCTGAACGTTACAATTCACTATCATTTTTGCGTCGGATTCGAAAATCTAGACTCACAGGAGAAGGATCATATTGTGCCCGAGACAGCAATATCCCCTTGGAGACAAGTCGGCTGGAGGACGATGTATTGAATCTCGACGCAATTTGAGTGTCCCATCGTCATTAGAAGGCCCTGAACGTTACAATTAACTATCATTTTTGCGTCGGATTCGAAAATCTAGACTCACAGGAGAAGGATCATATTGTGCCCGAGACAGCAATAGACCCTTGGAGACAAGTCGGCAGGAGGACGATGTATTGGATCGCGACGCAATTTGAGTGTCCCATCGTCATTACAAGGCCCTGAACGTTACAATTAACTATCATTTTTGCGTCGGATTCGATAATCTAAACTCACAGGAGAACGACCATAAGGTGCCCGAGGCAGCAATAGACCCTTGGAGACAAGTCGGCTGGAGGACGATGTATTGAATCTCGACGCAATTTGAGTGTTCCATCGGCATTAGGAGGCCCTGAACGTTATAATTAACGATCATTTTTGCGTCGGATTCGAAAATCTAGACTCACAGGAGAACGACTATATGGTGCCCGAGGCAGCAATAGACCCTTGGAGACAAGTCGGCTGGAGGACGATGTATTGGATCGCGACGCAATTTGAGTCTTCTATCGTCATTAGGAGGCGCTGAACGTTACAATTCACTATCATTTTTGCGTCGGATTCGAAAATCTAGACTCACAGGAGAAGGATCATATTGTGCCCGAGACAGCAATATCCCCTTGGAGACAAGTCGGCTGGAGGACGATGTATTGGATCGCGACGCAATTTGAGTGTTCCATCGTCATTACAAGGCCCTGAACGTTACAATTAACTATCATATTTGCGTCGGATTCGATAATCTAAACTCACAGGAGAACGACCATAAGGTGCCCGAGGCAGCAATAGACCCTTGGAGACAAGTCGGCTGGAGGACGATGTATTGAATCTCGACGCAATTTGAGTGTTCCATCGGCATTAGGAGGCCCTGAACGTTATAATTAACGATCATTTTTGCGTCGGATTCGATAATCTAAACTCACAGGAGAACGACCATAAGGTGCCCGAGGCAGCAATAGACCCTTGGAGACAAGTCGGCTGGAGGACGATGTATTGAATCTCATCGCAATTTGAGTGTCCCATCGTCATTAGAAGGCCCTGAACGTTATAATTAACTATCATTTTTGCGTCGGATTCGATAATCTAAACTCACAGGAGAACGACCATAAGGCGCCCGAGGCAGCAATAGACCCTTGGAGACAAGTCGGCTGGAGGACGATGTATTGGATCGCGACGCAATTTGAGTCTTCTATCGTCATTAGGAGGCGCTGAACGTTACAATTCACTATCATTTTTGCGTCGGATTCGAAAATCTAGACTCACAGGAGAAGGATCATATTGTGCCCGAGACAGCAATATCCCCTTGGAGACAAGTCGGCTGGAGGACGATGTATTGAATCTCGACGCAATTTGAGTGTCCCATCGTCATTAGAAGGCCCTGAACGTTACAATTAACTATCATTTTTGCGTCGGATTCGAAAATCTAGACTCACAGGAGATGGATCATATTGTGCCCGAGACAGCAATATCCCCTTGGAGACAAGTCGGCTGGAGGACGATGTATTGAATCTCGACGCAATTTGAGTGTCCCATCGTCATTAGAAGGCCCTGAACGTTACAATTAACTATCATTTTTGCGTCGGATTCGATAATCTAAACTCACAGGAGAACGACCATAAGGTGCCCGAGGCAGCAATAGACCCTTGGAGACAAGTCGGCTGGAGGCCGATGTATTGAATCTCGACGCAATTTGAGTCTTCTATCGTCATTAGGAGGCGCTGAACGTTACAATTCACTATCATTTTTGCGTCGGATTCGAAAATCTAGACTCACAGGAGAAGGACCATGTGGTGCCCGAGGCAGCGATATCCCCTTGGAGACAAGTAGGCTGGAGGCCGATGTATTGAATCTCGACGCAATTTGAGTGTTCCATCGTCATTAGGAGGCACTGAACGTTACAATTCACTATCATTTTTGAGTCGGATTCGGAAATCTAGACTCACAGGACAACGACCATAAGGTGCCCGAGGCAGCAATAGACCCTTGGAGAAAAGTCGGCTGGAGGACGATGTATTGGATCGCGACGCAATTTGAGTCTTCTATCGTCATTAGGAGGCGCTGAACGTTACAATTCACTATCATTTTTGCGTCGGATTCGAAAATCTAGACTCACAGGAGAAGGATCATATTGTGCCCGAGACAGCAATATCCCCTTGGAGACAAGTCGGCTGGAGGACGATGTATTGAATCTCGACGCAATTTGAGTGTCCCATCGTCATTACAAGGCCCTGAACGATACAATTAACTATCATTTTTGCGTCGGATTCGAAAATCTAGACTCACAGGAGAAGGATCATATTGTGCCCGAGACAGCAATAGACCCTTGGAGACAAGTCGGCTGGAGGACGATGTATTGGATCGCGACGCAATTTGAGTCTTCTATCGTCATTAGGAGGCGCTGAACGTTACAATTAACTATCATTTTTGCGTCGGATTCGAAAATCTAGACTCACAGGAGAAGGATCATATTGTGCCCGAGACAGCAGTATCGCCTTGGAGACAAGTCGGCTGGAGGACGATGTATTGAATCTCGACGCAATTTGAGTGTCCCATCGTCATTACAAGGCCCTGAACGATACAATTAACTATCATTTTTGCGTCGGATTCGAAAATCTAGACTCACAGGAGAAGGATCATAAAGTGCCCGAGGCAGCATTAGATCCTTGGAGACAAGTCGGCTGGAGGACGATGTATTTTATCTCGACGCAATTTGAGTGTTCCATCGTCATTACAAGGCCCTGAACGTATCAATTAACTATCATTTTTGCGTCGGATTCGAAAATCTAGACTCACAGGAGAACGACCATAAGGTGCCCGAGGCAGCAATAGACCCTTGGAGACAAGTCGGCTGGAGGCCGATGTATTGAATCTCGACGCAATTTGAGTGTTCCATCGTCATTACACGCCCCGAACGTTACAATTAACTATCATTTTTGCGTCGGATTCGAAAATCTAGACTCACAGGAGAAAGACCATAAGGTGCCCGAGGCAGCAATAGACCCTTGGAGACAAGTCGGCTGGAGGACGATGTATTGGATCGCGACGCAATTTGAGTCTTCTATCGTCATTAGGAGGCGCTGAACGTTACAATTCACTATCATTTTTGCGTCGGATTCGAAAATCTAGACTCACAGGAGAAGGATCATATTGTGCCCGAGACAGCAATATCCCCTTGGAGACAAGTCGGCTGGAGGACGATGTATTGAATCTCGACGCAATTTGAGTGTCCCATCGTCATTAGAAGGCCCTGAACGTTACAATTAACTATCATTTTTGCGTCGGATTCGAAAATCTAGACTCACAGGAGAAGGATCATATTGTGCCCGAGACAGCAATAGACCCTTGGAGACAAGTCGGCAGGAGGACGATGTATTGGATCGCGACGCAATTTGAGTGTTCCATCGTCATTACAAGGCCCTGAACGTTACAATTAACTATCATTTTTGCGTCGGATTCGATAATCTAAACTCACAGGAGAACGACCATAAGGTGCCCGAGGCAGCAATAGACCCTTGGAGACAAGTCGGCTGGAGGACGATGTATTGAATCTCGACGCAATTTGAGTGTTCCATCGGCATTAGGAGGCCCTGAACGTTATAATTAACGATCATTTTTGCGTCGGATTCGAAAATCTAGACTCACAGGAGAACGACTATATGGTGCCCGAGGCAGCAATAGACCCTTGGAGACAAGTCGGCTGGAGGACGATGTATTGGATCGCGACGCAATTTGAGTCTTCTATCGTCATTAGGAGGCGCTGAACGTTACAATTCACTATCATTTTTGCGTCGGATTCGAAAATCTAGACTCACAGGAGAAGGATCATATTGTGCCCGAGACAGCAATATCCCCTTGGAGACAAGTCGGCTGGAGGACGATGTATTGGATCGCGACGCAATTTGAGTGTTCCATCGTCATTACAAGGCCCTGAACGTTACAATTAACTATCATATTTGCGTCGGATTCGATAATCTAAACTCACAGGAGAACGACCATAAGGTGCCCGAGGCAGCAATAGACCCTTGGAGACAAGTCGGCTGGAGGACGATGTATTGAATCTCGACGCAATTTGAGTGTTCCATCGGCATTAGGAGGCCCTGAACGTTATAATTAACGATCATTTTTGCGTCGGATTCGATAATCTAAACTCACAGGAGAACGACCATAAGGTGCCCGAGGCAGCAATAGACCCTTGGAGACAAGTCGGCTGGAGGACGATGTATTGAATCTCATCGCAATTTGAGTGTCCCATCGTCATTAGAAGGCCCTGAACGTTATAATTAACTATCATTTTTGCGTCGGATTCGATAATCTAAACTCACAGGAGAACGACCATAAGGCGCCCGAGGCAGCAATAGACCCTTGGAGACAAGTCGGCTGGAGGACGATGTATTGGATCGCGACGCAATTTGAGTCTTCTATCGTCATTAGGAGGCGCTGAACGTTACAATTCACTATCATTTTTGCGTCGGATTCGAAAATCTAGACTCACAGGAGAAGGATCATATTGTGCCCGAGACAGCAATATCCCCTTGGAGACAAGTCGGCTGGAGGACGATGTATTGAATCTCGACGCAATTTGAGTGTCCCATCGTCATTAGAAGGCCCTGAACGTTACAATTAACTATCATTTTTGCGTCGCATTCGAAAATCTAGACTCACAGGAGAACGACCATAATGTGCCCGAGGCAGCAATAGACCCTTGAAGACAAGTCGGCTGGAGGACGATGTATTGGATCGCGACGCAATTTGAGTCTTCTATCGTCATTAGGAGGCGCTGAACGTTACAATTCACTATCATTTTTGCGTCGGATTCGAAAATCTATACTCACAGGAGAAGGACCATGTGGTGCCCGAGGCAGCGATATCACCTTGGAGACAAGTAGGCTGGAGGCCGATGTATTGAATCTCGACGCAATTTGAGTGTTCCATCGTCATTAGAACGCCCTGAACGTTACAATTAACTATCATTTCTGCGTCGGATTCGAAAATCTAGACTCACAGGACAACGACCATAAGGTGCCCGAGGCAGCAATAGACCCTTGGAGACAAGTCGGCTGGAGGCCGATGTATTGGATCGCGACGCAATTTGAGTCTTCTATCGTCATTAGGAGGCGCTGAACGTTACAATTAACTATCATTTTTGCGTCGGATTCGAAAATCTAGACTCACAGGAGAAGGATCATATTGTGCCCGAGACAGCAATAGACCCTTGGAGACAAGTCGGCTGGAGGACGATGTATTGGATCGCGACGCAATTTGAGTCTTCTATCGTCATTAGGAGGCGCTGAACGTTACAATTAACTATCATTTTTGCGTCGGATTCGAAAATCTAGACTCACAGCAGAAGAATCATATTGTGCCCGAGACAGCAATATCCCCTTGGAGACAAGTCGGCTGGAGGACGATGTATTGAATCTCGACGCAATTTGAGTGTCCCATCGTCATTAGAAGGCCCTGATCGTTACAATTAACTATCATTTTTGCGTCGGATTCGAAAATCTAGACTCACAGGACAACGACCATAAAGTACCCGAGGCAGCATTAGATCCTTGGAGACAAGTCGGCTGGAGGACGATGTATTGTATCTCGACGCAATTTGAGTGTTCCATCGTCATTAGAAGGCCCTGAACGTTACAATTAACTATCATTTTTGCGTCGCATTCGAAAATCTAGACTCACAGGAGAAGGATCATATTGTGCCCGAGACAGCAATATCCCCTTGGAGACAAGTCGGCTGGAGGACGATGTATTGAATCTCGACGCAATTTGAGTGTTCCATCGGCATTAGAAGGCCCTGAACGTTACAATTAACTATCATTTTTGCGTCGGATTCGAAAATCTACTCACAGGAGAAGTTCATACGGTGCTCGAGACAGCAATATACCCCTTGGAGACAAATCGGCTGGAGGACGATGTATTGAATCTCGACGCAATTTGAGTCTTCTGTCGTCATTAGGAGGCGCTGAACGTTACAATTAACTATCATTTTTGCGTCTAATTCGAAAATCTAGACTCACAGGAGAAGGATCATATTGTGCCCGAGACAGCAATATCCCCTTGGAGACAAGTCGGCTGGAGGACGATGTATTGAATCTCGACGCAATTTGAGTGTCCCATCGTTATTAGAAGGCCCTGAACGTTACAATTAACTATCATTTTTGCGTCGGATTCGAAAATCTAGACTCACAGGAGAAGGAAAATAAAGTGCCCGAGGCAGCATTAGATCCTTGGAGACAAGTCGGCTGGAGGCCGATGTATTGAATCTCGACGCAATTTGAGTCTTCTATCGTCATTAGGAGGCGCTGAACGTTACAATTCACTATCATTTTTGCGTCGGATTCGAAAATCTAGACTCACAGGAGAAGGACCATGTGGTGCCCGAGGCAGCGATATCCCCTTGGAGACAAGTAGGCTGGAGGCCGATGTATTGAATCTCGACGCAATTTGAGTGTTCCATCGTCATTAGGAGGCGCTGAACGTTACAATTAACTATCATTTTTGCGTCGGATTCGAAAATATAGACACACAGGACAACGACCATAAGGTGCCCGAGGCAGCAATAGACCCTTGGAGACAAGTCGGCTGGAGGCTGATGTATTGGATCGCGACGCAATTTGAGTCTTCTATCGTCATTAGGAGGCGCTGAACGTTACAATTAACTATCATTTTTGCGTCGGATTCGAAAATCTAGACTCACAGGAGATGGATCATATTGTGCCCGAGACAGCAATAGACCCTTGGAGACAAGTCGGCTGGAGGACGATGTATTGTATCTCGACGCAATTTGAGTGTTCCATCGTCATTACAAGGCCCTGAACGTTACAATTAACTATCATTTTTGAGTCGGATTCGAAAATCTAGACTCACAGGACGACGACCATAAGGTGCCCGAGGCAGCAATAGACCCTTGGAGACAAGTCGGCTGGAGGCCGATGTATTGAATTTCGACGCAATTTGAGTGTTCCATCGGCATTAGAAGGCCCTGAACGTTACAATTAACTATCATTTTTGCGTCGGGTTCGAAAATCTAGACTCACAGGAGAACGACCATAAGGTGCCCGAGGCAGCAATAGACCCTTGGAAGTCGGCTGGAGGACGGTGTATTGGATCGCGACGCAATTTGAGTCTTCTATCGTCATTAGGAGGCGCTGAACGTTACAATTCACTATCATTTTTGCGTCGGATTCGAAAATCTAGACTCACAGGAGAAGGATCATATTGTGCCCGAGACAGCAATATCCCCTTGGAGACAAGTCGCCTGGAGGACGATGTATTGAATCTCGACGCAATTTGAGTGTTCCATCGGCATTAGAAGGCCCTGAACGTTACAATTAACTATCATTTTTGCGTCGGATTCGAAAATCTACTCACAGGAGAAGTTCATACGGTGCTCGAGACAGCAATATACCCCTTGGAGACAAATCGGCTGGAGGACGATGTATTGAATCTCGACGCAATTTGAGTCTTCTGTCGTCATTAGGAGGCGCTGAACGTTACAATTAACTATCATTTTTGGGTCGGATTCGAAAATCTAGACTCACAGGAGAAGGATCATATTGTGCCCGAGACAGCAATATCCCCTTGGAGACAAGTCGGCTGGAGGACGATGTATTGAATCTCGACGCAATTTGAGTGTCCCATCGTCATTAGAAGGCCCTGAACGTTACAATTAACTATCATTTTTGCGTCGGATTCGAAAATCTAGACTCACAGGAGAAGGATCATAAAGTGCCCGAGGCAGCATTAGATCCTTGGAGACAAGTCGGCTTGAGGACGATTTATTGTATCTCGACGCAATTTGAGTGTTCCATCGTCATTAGAAGGCCCTGAACGTTACAATTAACTATCATTTTTGCGTC
The DNA here is from genome assembly GCF_021461395.2 of Schistocerca americana. Classification (NCBI taxonomy): domain Eukaryota; kingdom Metazoa; phylum Arthropoda; class Insecta; order Orthoptera; family Acrididae; genus Schistocerca; species Schistocerca americana. The sequence goes on from NW_025726516.1 coordinate 61,806, forward strand.
GGATTCGAAAATCTAGACTCACAGGAGAACGACCATAAGGTGCCCGAGGCAGCAATAGACCCTTGGTGACAAGTCGGCTGGAGGACGATGTATTGGATTGCGACGCAATTTGAGTCTTCTATCGTCATTAGGAGGCGCTGAACGTTACAATTCACTATCATTTTTGCGTCGGATTCGAAAATCTAGACTCACAGGAGAAGGATCATATTGTGCCCGAGACAGCAATATCCCCTTGGAGACAAGTCGGCTGGAGGACGATGTATTGAATCTCGACGCAATTTGAGTGTCCCATCGTCATTAGAAGGCCCTGAACGTTACAATTAACTATCATTTTTGCGTCGGATTCGAAAATCTAGACTCACAGGAGAAGGATCATATTGTGCCCGAGACAGCAATAGACCCTTGGAGACAAGACGGCTGGAGGACGATGTATTGGATCGCGACGCAATTTGAGTGTTCCATCGTCATTACAAGGCCCTGAACGTTACAATTAACTATCATTTTTGCGTCGGATTCGAAAATCTAGACTCACAGGAGAACGACCATAAGGTGCCCGAGGCAGCAATAGACCCTTGGAGACAAGTCGGCTGGAGGCCGATGTATTGAATCTCGACGCAATTTGAGTGTTCCATCGGCATTAGAAGGCCCTGAACGTTACAATTAACTATCATTTTTGCGTCGGGTTCGAAAATCTAGACTCACAGGAGAACGACCATAAGGTGCCCGAGGCAGCAATAGACCCTTGGAGACAATTCGGCTGGAGGACGATGTATTGGATCGCGACGCAATTTGAGTCTTCTATCGTCATTAGGAGGCGCTGAACGTTACAATTAACTATCATTTTTGCGTCGGATTCGAAAATCTAGACTCACAGGAGAAGGATCATATTGTGCCCGAGACAGCAATAGACCCTTGGAGACAAGTCGGCTGGAGGACGATGTATTGGATCGCGACGCAATTTGAGTGTTCCATCGTCATTACAAGGCCCTGAACGTTACAATTAACTATCATTTTTGCGTCGGATTCGAAAATCTAGACTCACAGGAGAACGACCATAAGGTGCCCGAGGCAGCAATAGACCCTTGGAGACAAGTCGGCTGGAGGACGATGTATTGAATCTCGACGCAATTTGAGTGTCCCATCGTCATTAGAAGGCCCTGAACGTTACAATTAACTATCATTTTTGCGTCGGATTCGATAATCTAAACTCACAGGAGAACGACCATAAGGTGCCCGAGGCAGCAATAGACCCTTGGAGACAAGTCGGCTGGAGGACGATGTATTGGATCGCGACGCAATTTGAGTCTTCTATCGTCATTAGGAGGCGCTGAACGTTACAATTCACTATCATTTTTGCGTCGGATTCGATAATCTAAACTCACAGGAGAAGGATCAAATTGTGCCCGAGACAGCAATATCCCCTTGGAGACAAGTCGGCTGGAGGACGATGTATTGGATCGCGACGCAATTTGAGTCTTCTATCGTCATTAGGAGGCGCTGAACGTTACAATTCACTATCATTTTTGCGTCGGATTCGAAAATCTAGACTCACAGGAGAAGGATCATATTGTGCCCGAGACAGCAATATCCCCTTGGAGACAAGTCGGCTGGACGACGATAAATTGAATCTCGACGCAATTTGAGTGTCCCATCGTCATTAGAAGGCCCTGAACGTTACAATTAACTATCATTTTTGCGTCGGATTCGATAATCTAGACTCACAGGAGAAGGATCATAAAGTGCCCGAGGCAGCATTAGATCCTTGGAGACAAGTCGGCTGGAGGACGATGTATTGTATCTCGACGCAATTTGAGTGTTCCATCGTCATTAGAAGGCCCTGAACGTTACAATTAACTATCATTTTTGCGTCGGATTCGAAAATCTAGACTCACAGGAGAACGACCATAAGGTGCCCGAGGCAGCAATAGACCCTTGGAGGCAAGTCGGCTGGAGGACGATGTATTGGATCGCGACGCAATTTGAGTCTTCTATCGTCATTAGGAAGCGCTGAACGTTACAATTCACTATCATTTTTGCGTCGGATTCGAAAATCTAGACTCACAGGAGAAGGATCATATTGTGCCCGAGACAGCAATATCCCCTTGGAGACAAGTCGGCTGAAGGACGATATATTGAATCTCGACGCAATTTGAGTGTCCCATCGTCATTAGAAGGCCCTGAACGTTACAATTCACTATCATTTTTGCGTCGGATTCGATAATCTAAACTCACAGGAGAACGACCGTAAGGTGCCCGAGGCAGCAATAGACCCTTGGAGACAAGTCGGCTGGAGGACGATGTATTGGATCGCGACGCAATTTGAGTGTTCCATCGTCATTAGAAGGCCCTGAACGTTACAATTAACTATCATTTTTGCGTCGGATTCGAAAATCTAGACTCACAGGAGAAGGACCATGTGGTGCCCGAGGCAGCGATATCCCCTTGGAGACAAGTAGGCTGGAGGCCGATGTATTGAATCTCGACGCAATTTGAGTCTTCTGTCGTCATTAGGAGGCGCTGAACGTTACAATTAACTATCATTTTTGCGTCGGATTCGAAAATCTAGACTCACAGGAGAAGGATCATATTGTGCCCGAGACAGCAATATCCCCTTGGAGACAAGTCGGCTGGAGGACGATGTATTGAATCTCGACGCAATTTGAGTGTCCCATCGTCGTTAGAAGGCCCTGAACGTTACAATTAACTATCATTTTTGCGTCGGATTCGAAAATCTAGACTCACAGGATAACGACCATTAGGTGCCCGAGGGAGCAATAGACCCTTGGAGACAAGTCGGCTGGAGGACGATG
>NW_025726517.1:7500-17500 GCF_021461395.2 Schistocerca americana
GCCCAGAAACGGCACCTCCATCTACAGGGATCCGACGGAACTACGCCAACCATGCCGGCAAAACAGTATCGCCATCTATGAAAATACGGCGAAACCACATGCAATACCTCCATCTATGCGAATCTGACAACACTACGTCCGCCATGTCGAGCGCACCGCAAAACACACCGCCATCTGTAGGTCTCCCGCAACATGACCTCCTGCAACGACGATACCGGCATCTATGAGACGCCAAGCCGACTAAGACAGCCATGGGCCCACAGTGCCCTTCTTTCGACCCCACCCACAAAGCCTGCATCCTCTGTCGACAACAGCACCCCAACGCCAGCGCCTCTGCCGCACGAAGTCGTGGACCGGCAATCACTCCACCTGCACCCGTTCGTGCCCCACCCCAACCGCTCGACTCGCAACTCCAGCGGATGAACGGCGGACTTTGCTCGCACTCGCAATGTGCAATCCACCCCTATAACGTGCGTTTCATGAAGAGTTATGTCCAATATGCGACATTCCCGCTGTCCATATACATGAGCTGCGAGCTGTACCACGTACGAGCTACAGACGCGATCGCGTTGCTCTCTGTACGAATGCAGATGCTCAGCGGCAGCTAGGAGGCGCTCCATCCATGTCGGTACCGGTGAGCGTTGCACTCGCAGTCGCAAAAACGTACGGCAAGTATATTACTCGGAAGAGTCAATGACAGTCCAAGCCCCCCTGCGTGGGAAGAGTCTTCCTAGGCCATGACCCACCGGAAGGGCGCAGCGTCCCCCACCCCAGACATGTGACGTCACACTATCGGTATTGACGACTAGACTGATTCCTTATAATCATTTGCGATACACCGGTGGAAGCTGCCGAGACGAGTAACTACATAGCGGGCTCGCCGTGTCACTAATGTACAGAGATACAATAGTTTCGACTGGAACCGGATTAAACGTATACACGGCGCTGATTAGTAATAGATAGAGCCATCAGAATACAGATAATGTATACAACTGTCCGTATACATGCTGAAAGACTCTGCTCACAATCACACGTCAGCCAGACACTCTTATCACGCACTACTCTCTGCCTGTAACAGGCACACAGACAATATGTAAGCACCAGCATGGAACAACACCCAGTGCATCCTCTCTGCCACATTAGACAATCCACACTATCATAACCAGACCGGGAGGTCCACTCACAAAACAGAATATCTCACCCTTCCGACAACCACCATTGCTCAGCTAAGCCACCAACACCCACACATGTCCTACACAGGGGTGCACCCAACATCACAATACTGCCTCCTGTCACACCACACAAACAATGGCAGGAATGAAAGACACAGGTCTGCCACAAGCATGGAATCAGAGCGCCGCCTGTTATGAGCCAAAGGTGCACCCTGACGTGGCAAATCAGATGATGCCGCAGTCATTTACTTACGATAATCACAATCAACAAACCGGCCCCCCCCCCCCCCCCAAAACACCTTTCCTTACAACAATGTGTACCTTAACCTAACCCGTATTGTACCTTAACCTAACCCGTATTGTACCTTAACCTAACCCGTATTGTACCTTAACCTAACCCGTATTGTACCTTAACCTAACCCGTATTGTACCTTAACCTAACCCGTATTGTACCTTAACCTAACCCGTATTGTACCTTAACCTAACCCGTATTGTACCTTAACCTAACCCGTATTGTACCTTAACCTAACCCGTATTGTACCTTAACCTAACCCGTATTGTGCCTTAACCTAACCCGTATTGTGCCTTAACCTAACCCGTATTGTGCCTTAACCTAACCCGTATTGTGCCTTAACCTAACCCGTATTGTGCCTTAACCTAACCCGTATTGTGCCTTAACCTAACCCGTATTGTGCCTTAACCTAACCCGTATTGTGCCTTAACCTAACCCGTATTGTGCCTTAACCTAACCCGTATTGTGCCTTAACCTAACCCGTATTGTGCCTTAACCTAACCCGTATTGTGCCTTAACCTAACCCGTATTGTGCCTTAACCTAACCCGTATTGCGCCTTAACCTAACCCGTATTGCGCCTTAACCTAACCCGTATTGCGCCTTAACCTAACCCGTATTGCGCCTTAACCTAACCTATATTGCGCCTTAACCTAACCTATATTGCGCCTTAACCTAACCTATATTGCGCCTTAACGTAACCCGCGTTGCGCCTTAACGTAACCCGCGTTGCGCCTTAACGTAACCCGCGTTGCGCCTTAACGTAACCCGCGTTGCGCCTTAACGTAACCCGCGTTGCGCCTTAACCTAACCCGCGTTGCGCCTTAACCTAACCCGCGTTGCGCCTTAACCTAACCCGCGTTGCGCCTTAACCTAACCCGCGTTGCGCCTTAACCTAACCCGCGTTGCGCCTTAACCTAACCCGCGTTGCGCCTTAACCTAACCCGCGTTGCGCCTTAACCCAACCCGCGTTGGGCCTTAACCCAACACACGTTGGGCCTTAACCCAACACACGTTGGGCCTTAACCCAACACACGTTGGGCCTTAACCCAACACACGTTGGGCCTTAACCCAACACACGTTGGGCCTTAACCCAACACACGTTGGGCCTTAACCCAACACACGTTGGGCCTTAACCCAACACACGTTGGGCCTTAACCCAACACACGTTGGGCCTTAACCCAACACACGTTGGGCCTTAACCCAACACACGTTGGGCCTTAACCCAACACACGTTGGGCCTTAACCCAACACACGTTGGGCCTTAACCCAACACACGTTGGGCCTTAACCCAACACACGTTGGGCCTTAACCCAACACACGTTGGGCCTTAACCCAACACACGTTGGGCCTTAACCCAACACACGTTGGGCCTTAACCCAACACACGTTGGGCCTTAACCCAACACACGTTGGGCCTTAACCCAACACACGTTGGGCCTTAACCCAACACACGTTGGGCCTTAACCCAACACACGTTGGGCCTTAACCCAACACACGTTGGGCCTTAACCCAACACACGTTGGGCCTTAACCCAACACACGTTGGGCCTTAACCTGCTCTGTAATTGTCATACGACGCGTTAAATTAGTGTAGTGTTGCCTAACTGCAACCCCCGCAATATAGTTTGCTACCCGCACTGCCCGGTCCCCAGAGTATCGCTTCATGTTAAACACCTTGCAGCTATACACTGTAATGCGGATGGCAGCAGGACGTACATGCTCAATGCCCTTCGCAGTTGTTCATTGGCATTCGCATGGCGAAGCACAGCCTACGTTGTGGTACGGCTTGTGTCAACTGTCCGCTGATGTTGTACGTCCAAATCACACACTGTACTGCACATTGGTCCTCATGTACTGAATGATACATCGTGGTACATGTGTGACCGTACCACGACTGCGCCAACAACGGCGAACCATACGGTCCAAATATTGTGCACTCAGCTACGTGTCGTCTCCCTATAAGAGCTGGATTGCAGTATGGTATGCCGTGGATGGCGATCAGCATGAGCCGTCTGTTGATGTAGTGGCGCGTGTTGTCAGACGTAGTCGTCTCTTCTCACTCACCGTGATAGCATGGTGCACTGCGTTCCACATCTGCGACATGCGACAGAGGCCGGTTGACAGTCGTTCGCGCAATGGACATCGCATACGTACGGGGGCCACCTTCCACGTGTTCGCGAAGCGTGCACATGTTGTTGCGTGTATGTGGGCAGACATAGTGTGTCGTGACACCTGACACAGGCATGCAACAATCGTTGAATTTGCAAATGGCGATGGACGTCTACGTTTGCTGGTGACGTTACGCAAATGAACAACTGGTAAACCGTTGTGGTGCGGTTGTTCTCGCTAGAGGTGAATCAGTGATGGCGACGATCGGTTGAGCTACCAACCGGTTGTTTCAGCGATACCCACCATGCCCACGAACGTGAATGGCATGTGGGTGTGAAGCGATACGCGGCGGTGGCTGGGTGGGACCGTCCCCGGCCGGTGAGGGGGGGCCTCCCGGCGTGCTGGCCGCGCGGTGCGTGGGCGCACGCGCTACAGCCGGCTGGTGGGGGCGGCCAGTGGCAGGCGCGCCGGCCGACGGAGGCGGCAGGCGGCGCAGCTGCGCGCCGGCGCACCCTGCACGCGGCGCCGTGCGGCCAAAGTAGGTCCTCGCGGGCCCGGTGCGAAGCGCGGTGGACATCTGCAGTGTGCTGGTCCGATTGAGGACTGTGTGCGCTGAGGATGCGCCGCCGCCCGGCGCTCGGCGCCGCGACGCCGTCTGCTGCTCGGTCGCCTCTGCGGTTCTCGCAGGTGGTTTGTATCGCAGCTGTGCGGACGTGTTGGCGCGTTCGCTTCGGCACCCAAGTGGGGCTTTTGTCCTTCTGTGGCGCTGGCGTTGGAGCTGCCGGCCACCGTAGGTGGCGCGTGTTGTCTCCCGCCGGCAATGCCACGACAGCACGCTCCCGGGCCTCTGTCGGCAGCGGCAAGCTCAGTTGGGAGCACGGGTGGTCGCACCTAAAGCGTCTACTCGCCAAACTCCGGGCGATTGCGCCTCTCTCGAACCCGACCAAGTACTTAGGACGGCGCTGCGCGCCGCCGGGACCTGAGAGGGTTTCGAGGTGTATTGTGCAGGGGAGCTCAGCCTCCTCCTGTTTGCAGAATAATTGAGCGGACGCTTGCGTGTTCGCGCGGGCCCCCGGGACACACTCCCGGGCGGCCGGCTGCTCAGCTCTAGTTGACGCAGCTCCCTGGTTGATCCTGCCAGTAGTCATATGCTTGTCTCAAAGATTAAGCCATGCATGTCTCAGTACAAGCCGCATTAAGGTGAAACCGCGAATGGCTCATTAAATCAGTTATGGTTCCTTAGATCGTACCCACGTTACTTGGATAACTGTGGTAATTCTAGAGCTAATACATGCAAACAGAGTCCCGACCAGAGATGGAAGGGACGCTTTTATTAGATCAAAACCAATCGGTCGGCTCGTCCGGTCCGTTTGCCTTGGTGACTCTGAATAACTTTGGGCTGATCGCACGGTCCTCGTACCGGCGACGCATCTTTCAAATGTCTGCCTTATCAACTGTCGATGGTAGGTTCTGCGCCTACCATGGTTGTAACGGGTAACGGGGAATCAGGGTTCGATTCCGGAGAGGGAGCCTGAGAAACGGCTACCACATCCAAGGAAGGCAGCAGGCGCGCAAATTACCCACTCCCGGCACGGGGAGGTAGTGACGAAAAATAACGATACGGGACTCATCCGAGGCCCCGTAATCGGAATGAGTACACTTTAAATCCTTTAACGAGTATCTATTGGAGGGCAAGTCTGGTGCCAGCAGCCGCGGTAATTCCAGCTCCAATAGCGTATATTAAAGTTGTTGCGGTTAAAAAGCTCGTAGTTGGATTTGTGTCCCACGCTGTTGGTTCACCGCCCGTCGGTGTTTAACTGGCATGTATCGTGGGACGTCCTGCCGGTGGGGCGAGCTGAAGGCGTGCGACGCGCCTCGTGCGTGCTCGTGCGTCCCGAGGCGGACCCCGTTGCAATCCTACCAGGGTGCTCTTGAGTGAGTGTCTCGGTGGGCCGGCACGTTTACTTTGAACAAATTAGAGTGCTTAAAGCAGGCAAGCCCGCCTGAATACTGTGTGCATGGAATAATGGAATAGGACCTCGGTTCTATTTTGTTGGTTTTCGGAACCCGAGGTAATGATTAATAGGGACAGGCGGGGGCATTCGTATTGCGACGTTAGAGGTGAAATTCTTGGATCGTCGCAAGACGAACAGAAGCGAAAGCATTTGCCAAGTATGTTTTCATTAATCAAGAACGAAAGTTAGAGGTTCGAAGGCGATCAGATACCGCCCTAGTTCTAACCATAAACGATGCCAGCCAGCGATCCGCCGCAGTTCCTCCGATGACTCGGCGGGCAGCCTCCGGGAAACCAAAGCTTTTGGGTTCCGGGGGAAGTATGGTTGCAAAGCTGAAACTTAAAGGAATTGACGGAAGGGCACCACCAGGAGTGGAGCCTGCGGCTTAATTTGACTCAACACGGGAAACCTCACCAGGCCCGGACACCGGAAGGATTGACAGATTGATAGCTCTTTCTTGATTCGGTGGGTGGTGGTGCATGGCCGTTCTTAGTTGGTGGAGCGATTTGTCTGGTTAATTCCGATAACGAACGAGACTCTAGCCTGCTAACTAGTCGCGTGACATCCTTCGTGCTGTCAGCGATTACTTTTCTTCTTAGAGGGACAGGCGGCTTCTAGCCGCACGAGATTGAGCAATAACAGGTCTGTGATGCCCTTAGATGTTCTGGGCCGCACGCGCGCTACACTGAAGGAATCAGCGTGTCTTCCTAGGCCGAAAGGTCGGGGTAACCCGCTGAACCTCCTTCGTGCTAGGGATTGGGGCTTGCAATTGTTCCCCATGAACGAGGAATTCCCAGTAAGCGCGAGTCATAAGCTCGCGTTGATTACGTCCCTGCCCTTTGTACACACCGCCCGTCGCTACTACCGATTGAATGATTTAGTGAGGTCTTCGGACTGGTACGCGGCATTGACTCTGTCGTTGCCGATGCTACCGGAAAGATGACCAAACTTGATCATTTAGAGGAAGTAAAAGTCGTAACAAGGTTTCCGTAGGTGAACCTGCGGAAGGATCATTACCGACTAGACTGCATGTCTTTCGATGTGCGTGTCGTGTCGCGCAACACGCTACCTGTACGGCTCGCAGTAGCCGTGCGCCGCGTGCGGAACCACGCGTGCTTCTCAAAACTAACGCCAATGTTGTGTGGTACGAGCGCTGAAGCGCTGGAGCGGCTGGCCTGCGGCACCTGGCGCCTGGCGCCGGTTTTGAATGACGTTCGCCCGACTGCCTGTCCGCTCCGGTGTGGAGCCGTACGACGCCCATCGGCCGTGAGGCTGTTGGACACAGAACGCTTGAACAGGGGCCGCCACACGCCTACGTCCCGCCTATGCAACTGTCTTGAAAGAGACAGTGGAAACTAAGAAAAGATCACCCAGGACGGTGGATCACTCGGCTCGTGGGTCGATGAAGAACGCAGCAAATTGCGCGTCGACATGTGAACTGCAGGACACATGAACATCGACGTTTCGAACGCACATTGCGGTCCATGGATTCCGTTCCCGGGCCACGTCTGGCTGAGGGTCGGCTACGTATACTGAAGCGCGCGGCGTTTGCCCCGCTTCGCAGACCTGGGAGCGTCGCGGCCGCCTGTGGGGCCGGCCGCGCCTCCTTAAACGTGCGATGCGCGCCCGTCGCCTGGCGGTTCGCATACCGGTACTTACTCGGTAGCGTGCACAGCCGGCTGGCGGTGTGGCGTGCGACACCTCGTACAACGACCTCAGAGCAGGCGAGACTACCCGCTGAATTTAAGCATATTACTAAGCGGAGGAAAAGAAACTAACAAGGATTCCCCCAGTAGCGGCGAGCGAACAGGGAAGAGTCCAGCACCGAACCCCGCAGGCTGCCGCCTGTCGTGGCATGTGGTGTTTGGGAGGGTCCACTACCCCGACGCCTCGCGCCGAGCCCAAGTCCAACTTGAATGAGGCCACGGCCCGTAGAGGGTGCCAGGCCCGTAGCGGCCGGTGCGAGCGTCGGCGGGACCTCTCCTTCGAGTCGGGTTGCTTGAGAGTGCAGCTCCAAGTGGGTGGTAAACTCCATCTGAGACTAAATATGACCACGAGACCGATAGCGAACAAGTACCGTGAGGGAAAGTTGAAAAGAACTTTGAAGAGAGAGTTCAAAAGTACGTGAAACCGTTCTGGGGTAAACGTGAGAAGTCCGAAAGGTCGAACGGGTGAGATTCACGCCCATCCGGCCACTGGCCTCCGCCCTCGGCAGATGGGGCCGGCCGCCCGCGCGGAGCAATCCGCGGCGGGGTCGTGTCCGGTTGCCTTTCCACTCGCCGCGGGGTGGGGCCGTTCCGGTGTGCGGTGGGCCGCACTTCTCCCCTAGTAGGACGTCGCGACCCGCTGGGTGCCGGCCTACGGCCCGGGTGCGCAGCCTGTCCTTCCGCGGGCCTCGGTTCGCGTCTGTTGGGCAGAGCCCCGGTGTCCTGGCTGGCTGCCCGGCGGTATATCTGGAGGAGTCGATTCGCCCCTTTGGGCGCTCGGGCTCCCGGCAAGCGCGCGCGGTTCTTCCCGGATGACGGACCTACCTGGCCCGGCCCCGGACCCGCGCCGCTGTTGGCTCGGGATGCTCTCGGGCGGAATAATCGCTCCCGTCAGCGGCGCTTCAGCTTTGGACAATTTCACGACCCGTCTTGAAACACGGACCAAGGAGTCTAACATGTGCGCGAGTCATTGGGCTGTACGAAACCTAAAGGCGTAATGAAAGTGAAGGTCTCGCCTTGCGCGGGCCGAGGGAGGATGGGGCTTCCCCGCCCTTCACGGGGCGGCGGCCTCCGCACTCCCGGGGCGTCTCGTCCTCATTGCGAGGTGAGGCGCACCTAGAGCGTACACGTTGGGACCCGAAAGATGGTGAACTATGCCTGGCCAGGACGAAGTCAGGGGAAACCCTGATGGAGGTCCGTAGCGATTCTGACGTGCAAATCGATCGTCGGAGCTGGGTATAGGGGCGAAAGACTAATCGAACCATCTAGTAGCTGGTTCCCTCCGAAGTTTCCCTCAGGATAGCTGGTGCTCGTACGAGTCTCATCCGGTAAAGCGAATGATTAGAGGCCTTGGGGCCGAAACGACCTCAACCTATTCTCAAACTTTAAATGGGTGAGATCTCCGGCTTGCTTGATATGCTGAAGCCGCGAGCAAACGACTCGGATCGGAGTGCCAAGTGGGCCACTTTTGGTAAGCAGAACTGGCGCTGTGGGATGAACCAAACGCCGAGTTAAGGCGCCCGAATCGACGCTCATGGGAAACCATGAAAGGCGTTGGTTGCTTAAGACAGCAGGACGGTGGCCATGGAAGTCGGAATCCGCTAAGGAGTGTGTAACAACTCACCTGCCGAAGCAACTAGCCCTGAAAATGGATGGCGCTGAAGCGTCGTGCCTATACTCGGCCGTCAGTCTGGCAGTCATGGCCGGTCCTTGCGGCCGGCCGCGAAGCCCTGACGAGTAGGAGGGTCGCGGCGGTGGGCGCAGAAGGGTCTGGGCGTGAGCCTGCCTGGAGCCGCCGTCGGTGCAGATCTTGGTGGTAGTAGCAAATACTCCAGCGAGGCCCTGGAGGGCTGACGCGGAGAAGGGTTTCGTGTGAACAGCCGTTGCACACGAGTCAGTCGATCCTAAGCCCTAGGAGAAATCCGATGTTGATGGGGGCCGTCATAGCATGATGCACTTTGTGCTGGCCCCCGTTGGGCGAAAGGGAATCCGGTTCCTATTCCGGAACCCGGCAGCGGAACCGATACAAGTCGGGCCCCTCTTTTAGAGATGCTCGTCGGGGTAACCCAAAAGGACCCGGAGACGCCGTCGGGAGATCGGGGAAGAGTTTTCTTTTCTGCATGAGCGTTCGAGTTCCCTGGAATCCTCTAGCAGGGAGATAGGGTTTGGAACGCGAAGAGCACCGCAGTTGCGGCGGTGTCCCGATCTTCCCCTCGGACCTTGAAAATCCGGGAGAGGGCCACGTGGAGGTGTCGCGCCGGTTCGTACCCATATCCGCAGCAGGTCTCCAAGGTGAAGAGCCTCTAGTCGATAGAATAATGTAGGTAAGGGAAGTCGGCAAATTGGATCCGTAACTTCGGGATAAGGATTGGCTCTGAGGATCGGGGCGTGTCGGGCTTGGTCGGGAAGTGGGTCAGCGCTAACGTGCCGGGCCTGGGCGAGGTGAGTGCCGTAGGGGTGCCGGTAAGCGCGGGCGTTTAGCGCGGGCGTGGTCTGCTCTCGCCGTTGGTTGGCCTCGTGCTGGCCGGCGGTGCAGGATGCGCGCGCCTGCGCGGCGTTCGTGCCCCGGTGCTTCAACCTGCGTGCAGGATCCGAGCTCGGTCCCGTGCCTTGGCCTCCCACGGATCTTCCTTGCTGCGAGGCCGCGTCCGCCTTAGCGTGCTCCTCCGGGGGCGCGCGGGTGCGCGGATTCTCTTCGGCCGCCATT
>NW_025726517.1:22500-27500 GCF_021461395.2 Schistocerca americana
TCACTAATGTACAGAGATACAATAGTTTCGACTGGAACCGGATTAAACGTATACACGGCGCTGATTAGTAATAGATAGAGCCATCAGAATACAGATAATGTATACAACTGTCCGTATACATGCTGAAAGACTCTGCTCACAATCACACGTCAGCCAGACACTCTTATCACGCACTACTCTCTGCCTGTAACAGGCACACAGACAATATGTAAGCACCAGCATGGAACAACACCCAGTGCATCCTCTCTGCCACATTAGACAATCCACACTATCATAACCAGACCGGGAGGTCCACTCACAAAACAGAATATCTCACCCTTCCGACAACCACCATTGCTCAGCTAAGCCACCAACACCCACACATGTCCTACACAGGGGTGCACCCAACATCACAATACTGCCTCCTGTCACACCACACAAACAATGGCAGGAATGAAAGACACAGGTCTGCCACAAGCATGGAATCAGAGCGCCGCCTGTTATGAGCCAAAGGTGCACCCTGACGTGGCAAATCAGATGATGCCGCAGTCATTTACTTACGATAATCACAATCAACAAACCGGCCCCCCCCCCCCCCCCCAAAACACCTTTCCTTACAACAATGTGTACCTTAACCTAACCCGTATTGTACCTTAACCTAACCCGTATTGTACCTTAACCTAACCCGTATTGTACCTTAACCTAACCCGTATTGTACCTTAACCTAACCCGTATTGTACCTTAACCTAACCCGTATTGTACCTTAACCTAACCCGTATTGTACCTTAACCTAACCCGTATTGTACCTTAACCTAACCCGTATTGTACCTTAACCTAACCCGTATTGTGCCTTAACCTAACCCGTATTGTGCCTTAACCTAACCCGTATTGTGCCTTAACCTAACCCGTATTGTGCCTTAACCTAACCCGTATTGTGCCTTAACCTAACCCGTATTGTGCCTTAACCTAACCCGTATTGTGCCTTAACCTAACCCGTATTGTGCCTTAACCTAACCCGTATTGTGCCTTAACCTAACCCGTATTGTGCCTTAACCTAACCCGTATTGTGCCTTAACCTAACCCGTATTGTGCCTTAACCTAACCCGTATTGTGCCTTAACCTAACCCGTATTGTGCCTTAACCTAACCCGTATTGCGCCTTAACCTAACCCGTATTGCGCCTTAACCTAACCCGTATTGCGCCTTAACCTAACCCGTATTGCGCCTTAACCTAACCTATATTGCGCCTTAACCTAACCTATATTGCGCCTTAACCTAACCTATATTGCGCCTTAACGTAACCCGCGTTGCGCCTTAACGTAACCCGCGTTGCGCCTTAACGTAACCCGCGTTGCGCCTTAACGTAACCCGCGTTGCGCCTTAACGTAACCCGCGTTGCGCCTTAACCTAACCCGCGTTGCGCCTTAACCTAACCCGCGTTGCGCCTTAACCTAACCCGCGTTGCGCCTTAACCTAACCCGCGTTGCGCCTTAACCTAACCCGCGTTGCGCCTTAACCTAACCCGCGTTGCGCCTTAACCTAACCCGCGTTGCGCCTTAACCTAACCCGCGTTGGGCCTTAACCCAACACACGTTGGGCCTTAACCCAACACACGTTGGGCCTTAACCCAACACACGTTGGGCCTTAACCCAACACACGTTGGGCCTTAACCCAACACACGTTGGGCCTTAACCCAACACACGTTGGGCCTTAACCCAACACACGTTGGGCCTTAACCCAACACACGTTGGGCCTTAACCCAACACACGTTGGGCCTTAACCCAACACACGTTGGGCCTTAACCCAACACACGTTGGGCCTTAACCCAACACACGTTGGGCCTTAACCCAACACACGTTGGGCCTTAACCCAACACACGTTGGGCCTTAACCCAACACACGTTGGGCCTTAACCCAACACACGTTGGGCCTTAACCCAACACACGTTGGGCCTTAACCCAACACACGTTGGGCCTTAACCCAACACACGTTGGGCCTTAACCCAACACACGTTGGGCCTTAACCCAACACACGTTGGGCCTTAACCCAACACACGTTGGGCCTTAACCCAACACACGTTGGGCCTTAACCCAACACACGTTGGGCCTTAACCCAACACACGTTGGGCCTTAACCCAACACACGTTGGGCCTTAACCCAACACACGTTGGGCCTTAACCCAACACACGTTGGGCCTTAACCTGCTCTGTAATTGTCATACGACGCGTTAAATTAGTGTAGTGTTGCCTAACTGCAACCCCCGCAATATAGTTTGCTACCCGCACTGCCCGGTCCCCAGAGTATCGCTTCATGTTAAACACCTTGCAGCTATACACTGTAATGCGGATGGCAGCAGGACGTACATGCTCAATGCCCTTCGCAGTTGTTCATTGGCATTCGCATGGCGAAGCACAGCCTACGTTGTGGTACGGCTTGTGTCAACTGTCCGCTGATGTTGTACGTCCAAATCACACACTGTACTGCACATTGGTCCTCATGTACTGAATGATACATCGTGGTACATGTGTGACCGTACCACGACTGCGCCAACAACGGCGAACCATACGGTCCAAATATTGTGCACTCAGCTACGTGTCGTCTCCCTATAAGAGCTGGATTGCAGTATGGTATGCCGTGGATGGCGATCAGCATGAGCCGTCTGTTGATGTAGTGGCGCGTGTTGTCAGACGTAGTCGTCTCTTCTCACTCACCGTGATAGCATGGTGCACTGCGTTCCACATCTGCGACATGCGACAGAGGCCGGTTGACAGTCGTTCGCGCAATGGACATCGCATACGTACGGGGGCCACCTTCCACGTGTTCGCGAAGCGTGCACATGTTGTTGCGTGTATGTGGGCAGACATAGTGTGTCGTGACACCTGACACAGGCATGCAACAATCGTTGAATTTGCAAATGGCGATGGACGTCTACGTTTGCTGGTGACGTTACGCAAACGAACAACTGGTAAACCGTTGTGGTGCGGTTGTTCTCGCTAGAGGTGAATCAGTGATGGCGACGATCGGTTGAGCTACCAACCGGTTGTTTCAGCGATACCCACCATGCCCACGAACGTGAATGGCATGTGGGTGTGAAGCGATACGCGGCGGTGGCTGGGTGGGACCGTCCCCGGCCGGTGAGGGGGGGCCTCCCGGCGTGCTGGCCGCGCGGTGCGTGGGCGCACGCGCTACAGCCGGCTGGTGGGGGCGGCCAGTGGCAGGCGCGCCGGCCGACGGAGGCGGCAGGCGGCGCAGCTGCGCGCCGGCGCACCCTGCACGCGGCGCCGTGCGGCCAAAGTAGGTCCTCGCGGGCCCGGTGCGAAGCGCGGTGGACATCTGCAGTGTGCTGGTCCGATTGAGGACTGTGTGCGCTGAGGATGCGCCGCCGCCCGGCGCTCGGCGCCGCGACGCCGTCTGCTGCTCGGTCGCCTCTGCGGTTCTCGCAGGTGGTTTGTATCGCAGCTGTGCGGACGTGTTGGCGCGTTCGCTTCGGCACCCAAGTGGGGCTTTTGTCCTTCTGTGGCGCTGGCGTTGGAGCTGCCGGCCACCGTAGGTGGCGCGTGTTGTCTCCCGCCGGCAATGCCACGACAGCACGCTCCCGGGCCTCTGTCGGCAGCGGCAAGCTCAGTTGGGAGCACGGGTGGTCGCACCTAAAGCGTCTACTCGCCAAACTCCGGGCGATTGCGCCTCTCTCGAACCCGACCAAGTACTTAGGACGGCGCTGCGCGCCGCCGGGACCTGAGAGGGTTTCGAGGTGTATTGTGCAGGGGAGCTCAGCCTCCTCCTGTTTGCAGAATAATTGAGCGGACGCTTGCGTGTTCGCGCGGGCCCCCGGGACACACTCCCGGGCGGCCGGCTGCTCAGCTCTAGTTGACGCAGCTCCCTGGTTGATCCTGCCAGTAGTCATATGCTTGTCTCAAAGATTAAGCCATGCATGTCTCAGTACAAGCCGCATTAAGGTGAAACCGCGAATGGCTCATTAAATCAGTTATGGTTCCTTAGATCGTACCCACGTTACTTGGATAACTGTGGTAATTCTAGAGCTAATACATGCAAACAGAGTCCCGACCAGAGATGGAAGGGACGCTTTTATTAGATCAAAACCAATCGGTCGGCTCGTCCGGTCCGTTTGCCTTGGTGACTCTGAATAACTTTGGGCTGATCGCACGGTCCTCGTACCGGCGACGCATCTTTCAAATGTCTGCCTTATCAACTGTCGATGGTAGGTTCTGCGCCTACCATGGTTGTAACGGGTAACGGGGAATCAGGGTTCGATTCCGGAGAGGGAGCCTGAGAAACGGCTACCACATCCAAGGAAGGCAGCAGGCGCGCAAATTACCCACTCCCGGCACGGGGAGGTAGTGACGAAAAATAACGATACGGGACTCATCCGAGGCCCCGTAATCGGAATGAGTACACTTTAAATCCTTTAACGAGTATCTATTGGAGGGCAAGTCTGGTGCCAGCAGCCGCGGTAATTCCAGCTCCAATAGCGTATATTAAAGTTGTTGCGGTTAAAAAGCTCGTAGTTGGATTTGTGTCCCACGCTGTTGGTTCACCGCCCGTCGGTGTTTAACTGGCATGTATCGTGGGACGTCCTGCCGGTGGGGCGAGCTGAAGGCGTGCGACGCGCCTCGTGCGTGCTCGTGCGTCCCGAGGCGGACCCCGTTGCAATCCTACCAGGGTGCTCTTGAGTGAGTGTCTCGGTGGGCCGGCACGTTTACTTTGAACAAATTAGAGTGCTTAAAGCAGGCAAGCCCGCCTGAATACTGTGTGCATGGAATAATGGAATAGGACCTCGGTTCTATTTTGTTGGTTTTCGGAACCCGAGGTAATGATTAATAGGGACAGGCGGGGGCATTCGTATTGCGACGTTAGAGGTGAAATTCTTGGATCGTCGCAAGACGAACAGAAGCGAAAGCATTTGCCAAGTATGTTTTCATTAATCAAGAACGAAAGTTAGAGGTTCGAAGGCGATCAGATACCGCCCTAGTTCTAACCATAAACGATGCCAGCCAGCGATCCGC
>NW_025726517.1:35000-40000 GCF_021461395.2 Schistocerca americana
AAAACAGAATATCTCACCCTTCCGACAACCACCATTGCTCAGCTAAGCCACCAACACCCACACATGTCCTACACAGGGGTGCACCCAACATCACAATACTGCCTCCTGTCACACCACACAAACAATGGCAGGAATGAAAGACACAGGTCTGCCACAAGCATGGAATCAGAGCGCCGCCTGTTATGAGCCAAAGGTGCACCCTGACGTGGCAAATCAGATGATGCCGCAGTCATTTACTTACGATAATCACAATCAACAAACCGGCCCCCCCCCCCCCCCCCAAAACACCTTTCCTTACAACAATGTGTACCTTAACCTAACCCGTATTGTACCTTAACCTAACCCGTATTGTACCTTAACCTAACCCGTATTGTACCTTAACCTAACCCGTATTGTACCTTAACCTAACCCGTATTGTACCTTAACCTAACCCGTATTGTACCTTAACCTAACCCGTATTGTACCTTAACCTAACCCGTATTGTACCTTAACCTAACCCGTATTGTACCTTAACCTAACCCGTATTGTACCTTAACCTAACCCGTATTGTGCCTTAACCTAACCCGTATTGTGCCTTAACCTAACCCGTATTGTGCCTTAACCTAACCCGTATTGTGCCTTAACCTAACCCGTATTGTGCCTTAACCTAACCCGTATTGTGCCTTAACCTAACCCGTATTGTGCCTTAACCTAACCCGTATTGTGCCTTAACCTAACCCGTATTGTGCCTTAACCTAACCCGTATTGTGCCTTAACCTAACCCGTATTGTGCCTTAACCTAACCCGTATTGTGCCTTAACCTAACCCGTATTGTGCCTTAACCTAACCCGTATTGTGCCTTAACCTAACCCGTATTGCGCCTTAACCTAACCCGTATTGCGCCTTAACCTAACCCGTATTGCGCCTTAACCTAACCCGTATTGCGCCTTAACCTAACCTATATTGCGCCTTAACCTAACCTATATTGCGCCTTAACCTAACCTATATTGCGCCTTAACGTAACCCGCGTTGCGCCTTAACGTAACCCGCGTTGCGCCTTAACGTAACCCGCGTTGCGCCTTAACCTAACCCGCGTTGCGCCTTAACCTAACCCGCGTTGCGCCTTAACCTAACCCGCGTTGCGCCTTAACCTAACCCGCGTTGCGCCTTAACCTAACCCGCGTTGCGCCTTAACCCAACCCGCGTTGCGCCTTAACCCAACCCGCGTTGGGCCTTAACCCAACCCGCGTTGGGCCTTAACCCAACACGCGTTGGGCCTTAACCCAACACGCGTTGGGCCTTAACCCAACACGCGTTGGGCCTTAACCCAACACACGTTGGGCCTTAACCCAACACACGTTGGGCCTTAACCCAACACACGTTGGGCCTTAACCCAACACACGTTGGGCCTTAACCCAACACACGTTGGGCCTTAACCCAACACACGTTGGGCCTTAACCCAACACACGTTGGGCCTTAACCCAACACACGTTGGGCCTTAACCCAACACACGTTGGGCCTTAACCCAACACACGTTGGGCCTTAACCCAACACACGTTGGGCCTTAACCCAACACACGTTGGGCCTTAACCCAACACACGTTGGGCCTTAACCCAACACACGTTGGGCCTTAACCCAACACACGTTGGGCCTTAACCCAACACACGTTGGGCCTTAACCCAACACACGTTGGGCCTTAACCCAACACACGTTGGGCCTTAACCCAACACACGTTGGGCCTTAACCCAACACACGTTGGGCCTTAACCCAACACACGTTGGGCCTTAACCCAACACACGTTGGGCCTTAACCTGCTCTGTAATTGTCATACGACGCGTTAAATTAGTGTAGTGTTGCCTAACTGCAACCCCCGCAATATAGTTTGCTACCCGCACTGCCCGGTCCCCAGAGTATCGCTTCATGTTAAACACCTTGCAGCTATACACTGTAATGCGGATGGCAGCAGGACGTACATGCTCAATGCCCTTCGCAGTTGTTCATTGGCATTCGCATGGCGAAGCACAGCCTACGTTGTGGTACGGCTTGTGTCAACTGTCCGCTGATGTTGTACGTCCAAATCACACACTGTACTGCACATTGGTCCTCATGTACTGAATGATACATCGTGGTACATGTGTGACCGTACCACGACTGCGCCAACAACGGCGAACCATACGGTCCAAATATTGTGCACTCAGCTACGTGTCGTCTCCCTATAAGAGCTGGATTGCAGTATGGTATGCCGTGGATGGCGATCAGCATGAGCCGTCTGTTGATGTAGTGGCGCGTGTTGTCAGACGTAGTCGTCTCTTCTCACTCACCGTGATAGCATGGTGCACTGCGTTCCACATCTGCGACATGCGACAGAGGCCGGTTGACAGTCGTTCGCGCAATGGACATCGCATACGTACGGGGGCCACCTTCCACGTGTTCGCGAAGCGTGCACATGTTGTTGCGTGTATGTGGGCAGACATAGTGTGTCGTGACACCTGACACAGGCATGCAACAATCGTTGAATTTGCAAATGGCGATGGACGTCTACGTTTGCTGGTGACGTTACGCAAATGAACAACTGGTAAACCGTTGTGGTGCGGTTGTTCTCGCTAGAGGTGAATCAGTGATGGCGACGATCGGTTGAGCTACCAACCGGTTGTTTCAGCGATACCCACCATGCCCACGAACGTGAATGGCATGTGGGTGTGAAGCGATACGCGGCGGTGGCTGGGTGGGACCGTCCCCGGCCGGTGAGGGGGGGCCTCCCGGCGTGCTGGCCGCGCGGTGCGTGGGCGCACGCGCTACAGCCGGCTGGTGGGGGCGGCCAGTGGCAGGCGCGCCGGCCGACGGAGGCGGCAGGCGGCGCAGCTGCGCGCCGGCGCACCCTGCACGCGGCGCCGTGCGGCCAAAGTAGGTCCTCGCGGGCCCGGTGCGAAGCGCGGTGGACATCTGCAGTGTGCTGGTCCGATTGAGGACTGTGTGCGCTGAGGATGCGCCGCCGCCCGGCGCTCGGCGCCGCGACGCCGTCTGCTGCTCGGTCGCCTCTGCGGTTCTCGCAGGTGGTTTGTATCGCAGCTGTGCGGACGTGTTGGCGCGTTCGCTTCGGCACCCAAGTGGGGCTTTTGTCCTTCTGTGGCGCTGGCGTTGGAGCTGCCGGCCACCGTAGGTGGCGCGTGTTGTCTCCCGCCGGCAATGCCACGACAGCACGCTCCCGGGCCTCTGTCGGCAGCGGCAAGCTCAGTTGGGAGCACGGGTGGTCGCACCTAAAGCGTCTACTCGCCAAACTCCGGGCGATTGCGCCTCTCTCGAACCCGACCAAGTACTTAGGACGGCGCTGCGCGCCGCCGGGACCTGAGAGGGTTTCGAGGTGTATTGTGCAGGGGAGCTCAGCCTCCTCCTGTTTGCAGAATAATTGAGCGGACGCTTGCGTGTTCGCGCGGGCCCCCGGGACACACTCCCGGGCGGCCGGCTGCTCAGCTCTAGTTGACGCAGCTCCCTGGTTGATCCTGCCAGTAGTCATATGCTTGTCTCAAAGATTAAGCCATGCATGTGTCAGTACAAGCCGCATTAAGGTGAAACCGCGAATGGCTCATTAAATCAGTTATGGTTCCTTAGATCGTACCCACGTTACTTGGATAACTGTGGTAATTCTAGAGCTAATACATGCAAACAGAGTCCCGACCAGAGATGGAAGGGACGCTTTTATTAGATCAAAACCAATCGGTCGGCTCGTCCGGTCCGTTTGCCTTGGTGACTCTGAATAACTTTGGGCTGATCGCACGGTCCTCGTACCGGCGACGCATCTTTCAAATGTCTGCCTTATCAACTGTCGATGGTAGGTTCTGCGCCTACCATGGTTGTAACGGGTAACGGGGAATCAGGGTTCGATTCCGGAGAGGGAGCCTGAGAAACGGCTACCACATCCAAGGAAGGCAGCAGGCGCGCAAATTACCCACTCCCGGCACGGGGAGGTAGTGACGAAAAATAACGATACGGGACTCATCCGAGGCCCCGTAATCGGAATGAGTACACTTTAAATCCTTTAACGAGTATCTATTGGAGGGCAAGTCTGGTGCCAGCAGCCGCGGTAATTCCAGCTCCAATAGCGTATATTAAAGTTGTTGCGGTTAAAAAGCTCGTAGTTGGATTTGTGTCCCACGCTGTTGGTTCACCGCCCGTCGGTGTTTAACTGGCATGTATCGTGGGACGTCCTGCCGGTGGGGCGAGCTGAAGGCGTGCGACGCGCCTCGTGCGTGCTCGTGCGTCCCGAGGCGGACCCCGTTGCAATCCTACCAGGGTGCTCTTGAGTGAGTGTCTCGGTGGGCCGGCACGTTTACTTTGAACAAATTAGAGTGCTTAAAGCAGGCAAGCCCGCCTGAATACTGTGTGCATGGAATAATGGAATAGGACCTCGGTTCTATTTTGTTGGTTTTCGGAACCCGAGGTAATGATTAATAGGGACAGGCGGGGGCATTCGTATTGCGACGTTAGAGGTGAAATTCTTGGATCGTCGCAAGACGAACAGAAGCGAAAGCATTTGCCAAGTATGTTTTCATTAATCAAGAACGAAAGTTAGAGGTTCGAAGGCGATCAGATACCGCCCTAGTTCTAACCATAAACGATGCCAGCCAGCGATCCGCCGCAGTTCCTCCGATGACTCGGCGGGCAGCCTCCGGGAAACCAAAGCTTTTGGGTTCCGGGGGAAGTATGGTTGCAAAGCTGAAACTTAAAGGAATTGACGGAAGGGCACCACCAGGAGTGGAGCCTGCGGCTTAATTTGACTCAACACGGGAAACCTCACCAGGCCCGGACACCGGAAGGATTGACAGATTGATAGCTCTTTCTTGATTCGGTGGGTGGTGGTGCATGGCCGTTCTTAGTTGGTGGAGCGATTTGTCTGGTTAATTCCGATAACGAACGAGACTCTAGCCTGCTAACTAGTCGCGTGACATCCTTCGTGCTGTCAGCGATTACTTTTCTTCTTAGAGGGACAGGCGGCTTCTAGCCGCACGAGATTGAGCAATAAC
>NW_025726517.1:47500-50000 GCF_021461395.2 Schistocerca americana
CGTATTGTACCTTAACCTAACCCGTATTGTACCTTAACCTAACCCGTATTGTACCTTAACCTAACCCGTATTGTACCTTAACCTAACCCGTATTGTACCTTAACCTAACCCGTATTGTACCTTAACCTAACCCGTATTGTGCCTTAACCTAACCCGTATTGTGCCTTAACCTAACCCGTATTGTGCCTTAACCTAACCCGTATTGTGCCTTAACCTAACCCGTATTGTGCCTTAACCTAACCCGTATTGTGCCTTAACCTAACCCGTATTGTGCCTTAACCTAACCCGTATTGTGCCTTAACCTAACCCGTATTGTGCCTTAACCTAACCCGTATTGTGCCTTAACCTAACCCGTATTGTGCCTTAACCTAACCCGTATTGTGCCTTAACCTAACCCGTATTGCGCCTTAACCTAACCCGTATTGCGCCTTAACCTAACCCGTATTGCGCCTTAACCTAACCCGTATTGCGCCTTAACCTAACCTATATTGCGCCTTAACCTAACCTATATTGCGCCTTAACCTAACCTATATTGCGCCTTAACGTAACCCGCGTTGCGCCTTAACGTAACCCGCGTTGCGCCTTAACGTAACCCGCGTTGCGCCTTAACCTAACCCGCGTTGCGCCTTAACCTAACCCGCGTTGCGCCTTAACCTAACCCGCGTTGCGCCTTAACCTAACCCGCGTTGCGCCTTAACCTAACCCGCGTTGCGCCTTAACCTAACCCGCGTTGCGCCTTAACCTAACCCGCGTTGCGCCTTAACCTAACCCACGTTGGGCCTTAACCCAACACACGTTGGGCCTTAACCCAACACACGTTGGGCCTTAACCCAACACACGTTGGGCCTTAACCCAACACACGTTGGGCCTTAACCCAACACACGTTGGGCCTTAACCCAACACACGTTGGGCCTTAACCCAACACACGTTGGGCCTTAACCCAACACACGTTGGGCCTTAACCCAACACACGTTGGGCCTTAACCCAACACACGTTGGGCCTTAACCCAACACACGTTGGGCCTTAACCCAACACACGTTGGGCCTTAACCCAACACACGTTGGGCCTTAACCCAACACACGTTGGGCCTTAACCCAACACACGTTGGGCCTTAACCCAACACACGTTGGGCCTTAACCCAACACACGTTGGGCCTTAACCCAACACACGTTGGGCCTTAACCCAACACACGTTGGGCCTTAACCCAACACACGTTGGGCCTTAACCCAACACACGTTGGGCCTTAACCCAACACACGTTGGGCCTTAACCCAACACACGTTGGGCCTTAACCCAACACACGTTGGGCCTTAACCCAACACACGTTGGGCCTTAACCCAACACACGTTGGGCCTTAACCTGCTCTGTAATTGTCATACGACGCGTTAAATTAGTGTAGTGTTGCCTAACTGCAACCCCCGCAATATAGTTTGCTACCCGCACTGCCCGGTCCCCAGAGTATCGCTTCATGTTAAACACCTTGCAGCTATACACTGTAATGCGGATGGCAGCAGGACGTACATGCTCAATGCCCTTCGCAGTTGTTCATTGGCATTCGCATGGCGAAGCACAGCCTACGTTGTGGTACGGCTTGTGTCAACTGTCCGCTGATGTTGTACGTCCAAATCACACACTGTACTGCACATTGGTCCTCATGTACTGAATGATACATCGTGGTACATGTGTGACCGTACCACGACTGCGCCAACAACGGCGAACCATACGGTCCAAATATTGTGCACTCAGCTACGTGTCGTCTCCCTATAAGAGCTGGATTGCAGTATGGTATGCCGTGGATGGCGATCAGCATGAGCCGTCTGTTGATGTAGTGGCGCGTGTTGTCAGACGTAGTCGTCTCTTCTCACTCACCGTGATAGCATGGTGCACTGCGTTCCACATCTGCGACATGCGACAGAGGCCGGTTGACAGTCGTTCGCGCAATGGACATCGCATACGTACGGGGGCCACCTTCCACGTGTTCGCGAAGCGTGCACATGTTGTTGCGTGTATGTGGGCAGACATAGTGTGTCGTGACACCTGACACAGGCATGCAACAATCGTTGAATTTGCAAATGGCGATGGACGTCTACGTTTGCTGGTGACGTTACGCAAATGAACAACTGGTAAACCGTTGTGGTGCGGTTGTTCTCGCTAGAGGTGAATCAGTGATGGCGACGATCGGTTGAGCTACCAACCGGTTGTTTCAGCGATACCCACCATGCCCACGAACGTGAATGGCATGTGGGTGTGAAGCGATACGCGGCGGTGGCTGGGTGGGACCGTCCCCGGCCGGTGAGGGGGGGCCTCCCGGCGTGCTGGCCGCGCGGTGCGTGGGCGCACGCGCTACAGCCGGCTGGTGGGGGCGGCCAGTGGCAGGCGCGCCGGCCGACGGAGGCGGCAGGCGGCGCAGCTGCGCGCCGGCGCACCCTGCACGCGGCGCCGTGCGGCCAAAGTAGGTCCTCGCGGGCCCGGTGCGAAGCGCGGTGGACATCTGCAGTGTG
>NW_025726517.1:60000-62500 GCF_021461395.2 Schistocerca americana
CCTAACCCGTATTGCGCCTTAACCTAACCCGTATTGCGCCTTAACCTAACCCGTATTGCGCCTTAACCTAACCCGTATTGCGCCTTAACCTAACCTATATTGCGCCTTAACCTAACCTATATTGCGCCTTAACCTAACCTATATTGCGCCTTAACGTAACCCGCGTTGCGCCTTAACGTAACCCGCGTTGCGCCTTAACGTAACCCGCGTTGCGCCTTAACGTAACCCGCGTTGCGCCTTAACGTAACCCGCGTTGCGCCTTAACCTAACCCGCGTTGCGCCTTAACCTAACCCGCGTTGCGCCTTAACCTAACCCGCGTTGCGCCTTAACCTAACCCGCGTTGCGCCTTAACCTAACCCGCGTTGCGCCTTAACCTAACCCGCGTTGCGCCTTAACCTAACCCGCGTTGCGCCTTAACCTAACCCGCGTTGGGCCTTAACCCAACACACGTTGGGCCTTAACCCAACACACGTTGGGCCTTAACCCAACACACGTTGGGCCTTAACCCAACACACGTTGGGCCTTAACCCAACACACGTTGGGCCTTAACCCAACACACGTTGGGCCTTAACCCAACACACGTTGGGCCTTAACCCAACACACGTTGGGCCTTAACCCAACACACGTTGGGCCTTAACCCAACACACGTTGGGCCTTAACCCAACACACGTTGGGCCTTAACCCAACACACGTTGGGCCTTAACCCAACACACGTTGGGCCTTAACCCAACACACGTTGGGCCTTAACCCAACACACGTTGGGCCTTAACCCAACACACGTTGGGCCTTAACCCAACACACGTTGGGCCTTAACCCAACACACGTTGGGCCTTAACCCAACACACGTTGGGCCTTAACCCAACACACGTTGGGCCTTAACCCAACACACGTTGGGCCTTAACCCAACACACGTTGGGCCTTAACCCAACACACGTTGGGCCTTAACCCAACACACGTTGGGCCTTAACCTGCTCTGTAATTGTCATACGACGCGTTAAATTAGTGTAGTGTTGCCTAACTGCAACCCCCGCAATATAGTTTGCTACCCGCACTGCCCGGTCCCCAGAGTATCGCTTCATGTTAAACACCTTGCAGCTATACACTGTAATGCGGATGGCAGCAGGACGTACATGCTCAATGCCCTTCGCAGTTGTTCATTGGCATTCGCATGGCGAAGCACAGCCTACGTTGTGGTACGGCTTGTGTCAACTGTCCGCTGATGTTGTACGTCCAAATCACACACTGTAACTGCACATTGGTCCTCATGTACTGAATGATACATCGTGGTACATGTGTGACCGTTACCACGACTGCGCCAACAACGGCGAACCATACGGTCCAAATATTGTGCACTCAGCTACGTGTCGTCTCCCTATAAGAGCTGGATTGCAGTATGGTATGCCGTGGATGGCGATCAGCATGAGCCGTCTGTTGATGTAGTGGCGCGTGTTGTCAGACGTAGTCGTCTCTTCTCACTCACCGTGATAGCATGGTGCACTGCGTTCCACATCTGCGACATGCGACAGAGGCCGGTTGACAGTCGTTCGCGCAATGGACATCGCATACGTACGGGGGCCACCTTCCACGTGTTCGCGAAGCGTGCACATGTTGTTGCGTGTATGTGGGCAGACATAGTGTGTCGTGACACCTGACACAGGCATGCAACAATCGTTGAATTTGCAAATGGCGATGGACGTCTACGTTTGCTGGTGACGTTACGCAAATGAACAACTGGTAAACCGTTGTGGTGCGGTTGTTCTCGCTAGAGGTGAATCAGTGATGGCGACGATCGGTTGAGCTACCAACCGGTTGTTTCAGCGATACCCACCATGCCCACGAACGTGAATGGCATGTGGGTGTGAAGCGATACGCGGCGGTGGCTGGGTGGGACCGTCCCCGGCCGGTGAGGGGGGGCCTCCCGGCGTGCTGGCCGCGCGGTGCGTGGGCGCACGCGCTACAGCCGGCTGGTGGGGGCGGCCAGTGGCAGGCGCGCCGGCCGACGGAGGCGGCAGGCGGCGCAGCTGCGCGCCGGCGCACCCTGCACGCGGCGCCGTGCGGCCAAAGTAGGTCCTCGCGGGCCCGGTGCGAAGCGCGGTGGACATCTGCAGTGTGCTGGTCCGATTGAGGACTGTGTGCGCTGAGGATGCGCCGCCGCCCGGCGCTCGGCGCCGCGACGCCGTCTGCTGCTCGGTCGCCTCTGCGGTTCTCGCAGGTGGTTTGTATCGCAGCTGTGCGGACGTGTTGGCGCGTTCGCTTCGGCACCCAAGTGGGGCTTTTGTCCTTCTGTGGCGCTGGCGTTGGAGCTGCCGGCCACCGTAGGTGGCGCGTGTTGTCTCCCGCCGGCAATGCCACGACAGCACGCTCCCGGGCCTCTGTCGGCAGCGGCAAGCTCAGTTGGGAGCACGGGTGGTCGCACCTAAAGCGTCTACTCGCCAAACTCCGGGCGATTGCGCCTCTCTCGAACCCGACCAAGTACTTAGGACGGCGCTGCGCGCCGCC